>NW_015168695.1:441780-447589 GCF_001447785.1 Gekko japonicus
CCAGCTGGGCTGATCGTCCAGGGGCAAAGTCCACAACAGGAATGGTGGTTATGTTTGAATATGCTGTGGTAATGCATAAATTTTTTAAAACAAACAATCATAGCCACTAGTACTTGTGAAGCAGAGTATGCTGCCATAAAGACACCATTATACAACTTGAATGGATGTATCAATTATTGAAAGATTTGAAAGTAAACTGTAATCTTCCAATTCAAGTTTCCTGTGACAACTCTGCTGCCCTGAGCTTGACTGAAGACCGTGGTGCAAGAGCCAGGAGCAAGCACATCTTAATTCGTTATCAAACTGTTAAAACACATGTTGCAGATGGTTTTGTACAAATTGTTAAATGTGCTTATGGTTGTAATCTTGCTGATGTATTGACCAAATGTATGTACTCTGATCAGTTTAGCTACTTCAGAGTAGGTTTGGGTGTAACTCTTGCTCCCTAGGAGGCGTATTAAGATATGGGTCAAAATGTCAAAGGTAGCAAGCAGTTACTGTAGATGAGTTTGATCTGACTGTCAAACCTAGCTGTCAGGCTAGCAATCATGTAACTGCAGACAGGTGCTTCTACCAGGTGTTGCTCTTTCAGGTCTTGTTAGAGATTACAGCACCTTGTTATGGATTGGCTAGAGTTCAGCACAATAGCTGTCTGCTTAGTTAGCTATGGGGGACTCAGTTCTCAGAGACTAGGACACGGCATGCTGTTCAATGGCCTGATAAATATCTGTATATATTCACCTTTATAAACTCTCTGTGCACCTTCATATCTGGTCAGTCTCCTGTTTCTTATTTTCATAACCCAATAGTAACTCATCCAGGCCTGTTACATGTATTATCGTATACCACTTTGCAAAAATTGTCTTACAGATTCATTAGATTGTTAATGCTTAGACTGATAAAATAATATGTAATTTAGTTCCTACTTCATGAATACTCTCTCTTCTTGTAGCACTGAGGAAAGACCTGGGGGGAATAAAAGTATATAATTTGTTCCTGCCTTTCAGGAAGGCACATCTGTTCTTACTACAGATGGTAAATCCTTGACTTTAGCAACTGGTGACAGTCTTCTCATCCCTGTACAGACTAAGTAAGTATAAAACCATATATTCTACCTGTGGGTGGCTATGTTTTAACATGTCCTTCTCTTCATTTAAAGGTATTGATGTATTATTGTCCTATCTGCTTGTTGATGTTATACTAAATAGAAATATCAAATACCCCTGTTGAATCATTAAGCTCACCTTGGGCCAGTCATTATTTTTCAGGGCCCAAGCTGAGAAGAACAGGTTCCCTGCTTTGTTAATAGCATTTCAAAAGGGAGGGAAAGTGTGTTTTTAAAGAACATATTTTCTGCTTCAAAATGGGAACAACAAAGCTGTGAGCTCCATTTTAAATAGTGAAATTGAGTGGCAATTGTAGGGATTAAACTGCTTTTCCCTTCCCTGTACAGTACCCAGGCAAATTGAAGCTGGTAAGAGATTCACATTTCTTTTGTTCTGTAAGTCCTCAGACTTAACTTTTTTCACAGGGTTATTTGAGGAATGCTGGGATAAAAAATGATAGTACTAAATTATTAAATTATATGTCCTTCAAATCAATGGTAGTCCACACCTGTACCTTGTGGCATAAACTACATCCCAAATAAGAGATGATGTCATGTAGTTGTACAATTACAGTACCTTCCAGATAATACCATAGGAAAACCATCCCCTGATGCCTTGGGATATTTACTCCTCTAGTCTTCTGGGCTGGGATGCAGAAAGCAGCATCACAAGGAAGACAGGCAGCAGTGTGGTCCTCACTATATGGCCTAGTAGCTAGATGCATAGGCTCTCCAAGTCTTGTCCAGTTGCAACAAAAAGCCATTTGGTCTTTCATAAGAACATAAGAGACACCAATGTTGGATCAGGCCCATCCAGTTCAACACTCTGTCACACAGTGGCCAAAAATTCACATTTGTGTTACCCCCTTTTGCAGACTGACCACTTGTGCTTCAGCTTCAATCTGGTCACTATATCTTAAGGTTGGCTGCGTCTAACTCAGTGAAAGGGAACTGATGCCTGAAGATTTGATTAGCGTCAGCTGTGCTGAATCCTGCTATATATCAGTCCACTCAAACCACTGACAGGATGTTCTTCCATGGTCATAGCAATCTGGTCTAATGACTGCAACATAGCACTTGCACAGATTTTGACAAATATCTGTATAACTGATTGTTCAATTAAACCAGAATGTCCCCTGTCAATCTGTTTATTGTTTCCAGTATAACATTTATTAGTAATTATATTCTGAGCAGGAGGAAAGCATCAGTAGAGGAGAGAGGGAGATGTATTTGGTGACAGTACAGAATCACTCAGTGTACTTGAAAGCTCATGTAGCATTGTTAACAAGCAATACATGTCCGAAGGGGAAAGCATAATATATCTGCCAATGAAAGCAGTGTTACTCCTCAGCTCATGGAGAGAGCCACATTTGCATTTACCATCAACCAAAGCAGACACATAACTATCGTATGTCCTGTGCGCCACCCCTACCGAACACATGTATGCAATAATATAACTATTTTGTATTAACTATAGAATGATAACCTTTTAAATTATCAAGGTACCTCTGAGCATGTTGTTCTTTTCCACCATTGTTCCCCAAACTTAGCCACCCCTTGTGTACCTAGAGTCAGGGGAAGGGCTTTCCCTCATTGCCTTCCTGCTCTCTCCTCAGCATGAGGCACAAATTGCCAAGGCAACAGGAAGAAGGCCAGCTGCCTTTGGGAAAAGGGGAGTAAAATCATCACCACACCACCCGTTCCCTCAGTGGCAGCCAGATGATGGCTTTACTCTCTTTTCTCTGCTGCTGGTTTTGTCTCTTCCATACTACTGTCTGAATGCTGGGATGGAAGTGCAAAGACTGTAAGAGGGGGTGTTGGAGAGGATGCGCCTTTATATCCATCCATGGCCCACAGCTCAGGGAGGCCTGTAGCTTACCTGTCCTCTAGTCCCTGCAGTAGCAACCAGGACCCCCTACTCATATTCCTGAAGCACAGGGCAGATGCCACGTCGGGAAATGGTGCTCACAGGAGCCACAGGTGACATATAATATCACTGGCTTACAGTGAAACTGGAAAGATGACAGGGCTATTTTTAAAGATCAAGCGACATCAGTCTTATCATATTTAAGATTTTATTGTATTGTATTATGCTATATCTTTGATTCAGTTATGAACATTCTAAGAGTTTGTGGTGCTATTCTGTATTTTTAAGGTTTCATTGGCAAAGAGAAGAAGGATCTATTGTTCTTCATGTTGTTCAGGACCCGCAGCAGAAAAGACCATATGCCTGAGTTTGATATATTACTGACAAGATAGACAAATCAATTTCTCATTAAAATTGTTTAACGTTGTCATTTCACAAGAGTGCACAATTAACAAAGTGATCTCTGTGTGTGTGTGTTAGGAGCGTGTGCTAAGAAAAAAATGTTATAATTTTGGATCTGGGAGGGGGGATTAACATGATTGCATATGTTCAGGTAGAATGTTACCATTTCAGGATTTAAATCTGTGTAGTTCTGGAGTTCGGGACCATTATTTTCAATAGGGAATGTATCTGAGGATCTGTGACAGCTGTTTATAAAGATAATGTTTATAAAGGTAATGGCACCAAATTTGCACACAGTCCCCCCCTGTAACCTAAAGATGCCCTAATTTTCAAGCAGATTGAATAAAGGGGGCTCGATTTCTACAGATCCCCAAAGTAAGCAACTCTCTGCCCAGCAAAATGGCAGTCAGTCAGCAGTCTAGCAGGAGAGCTCCAACTGACCACGACATTAAAAACAAACCAAAACGATGCTGTATGTATTTCCCCACTCTTACAAAATAAAAATATCTTACCTTTCCACTAAAAACTCTGTATTTGCCATCCTTTCTTGTAGTGGCTTGTTTGTTTCTTTTCAGAAACTTTTCCCCGTCCCTTCCCACCAGTCTACCGCTATTTCCTACAGAGGATATTTTGGGAGTGCTCAAGTGGCTGTTTTTCAACCAAATGACACAAAAAATGCAGTGGAGTGATTTCTGCCTATCCTGTAAACAATCCCCATGTTTCAAGCAAATTGGGCCAAAAGGATGAGTTCCACAAGCCCCTGAACAAGGTGTCCTCAGCCATCATAATTGCACTATTATTTCCTATGGGGGATTTTTGCAGAGGGCTGTAGTGGCTGTTTTTCAATGAAGTGTCACAAAAATTGCAGCAGAGTGAGTGCTGCCTATCCTGTAAAAAAACCCCTTCAAGTTCCAAGCAAATTGAGCCAAGGGGAAAGATTCTACAAGCCCCTAAAAAAGCTGCCACCAGTTATCTATTTTTCCAGCCTTATGGAAGTAGCAAAGAGCAAAAGGGGGCCCTCTCAAAACAATTAAAGGAGGGAGGGAAAAAGAACTACAGCTCTCTGTGGCTTGTCTCCAAAGGTGATTGGCTGCAAGCACTCCATGCTCTTTTCTTGCAAGGATCCAGTTGGAAAGGAGAAACACTATTGCTTAGGAAATCAATAGAATCAAAGAAAAAACGCTGTAACTGGCTATCAGCGCCCAAAGGTGAAAAACAACATGGATCTTTGGGGGGGAGGGTGTTTTTGTTACCTAAGAATATTAAAATTGTGTTACCATTCCAGAAGATTATGGTAATGGCCCAAACCAATGATTTCCATTTTCTGTTTTCCCAAAATGGCAATGCCTGTGTTATTTCTTGATTTTCCCTCCTCCTTCTCTTCCTTCCTGCTGTTTTTGCCCAAGAGAAGAATGGGAATCTGCATGCATGTGAGAAGGGTTGCCCCACTTACCCCCTCCTTTCCTGCTACACAGGGTAGCATGCCATCACTCAAGCTTGCCCTTTATTTCTCTACCTGTGCCTTGATGGACAGATAGGGACTCTGAGTGTGTCCTGTGCCTTGATGGACAGATAGGGACTCTTGAGTGTGCGTGCGTGCGTGCGTGCGTGCACTCCTCACACACCTCTTCCCTGGGCAGCTGTCTGTAGTCCAGTCAGGAGTTTCTGCTGTATATGTGAAATGAACAGTCAGGCACATAATTTTTGACTACAGTCTGAGAAGTCTAAAAGGAAAAGATCTTCATTCACTAAAATACAATCTCAATTCACTAGAGCACAAGGCAAAGAAAAATAATATCAAAATATTGCAAGGTATGACAAAACTAATGAAAGAAAATGAACCATATGTATTAGACCTATAGTTTTATGTCTGGATTTTTGCCTCAAAAAGACCAGGCATCTGTGATTCTGTGTGAGAATCTAAATGTTTTTCTTTTATGTGTCCATTGGTGACCCTAGTAAGTGTCCTGGACTGAGATCCCAGTGCTGAGGTTGGAATGTCAGAAGTCAGGAAACAACCATAATTAAGGGATGTAAATAATCTATAAATGATCTTGGCAAAAGGCCAAGAGAAGAGATATGGAGGGGAATTTCAACTTGTAAATTTGCCAAGTGCAGTGTATCAGCCATTGGCCCATCAGCTGCCACTCAAGAGTACTTGCGTGCCATTGGCCAGGTGCTGGGTCTGCTCCTCTTCCCCCCCCCCTCCAGCCACTGTTCCCTGTCAGAATACACTTTCTCTCCTGAGGAAGACACTTCGCCTGCTTGGCTCCTCTGTGGGACTAACTTTTTCTTCAGTGGCTGTTGGTAGGCAACCAAGCTTGGTTCTGTCAGTAAAAATACAAAGAAATGAAGCCCTTTCCAGGCCTTTGTGAGGAACTCATTGGGGTCAGTTCTGACTAGGGTTTCCAGTTCCAGGTTGGGAAATTCCTGCT
>NW_015168695.1:448642-457447 GCF_001447785.1 Gekko japonicus
AATGGTGGACCCTGCATCCTTATATCCTGCTGAGATGGCCCCCCATGACAGCTAATGTGACATCACAGTCAGGGCTTCAGAGCACGGTAGAGGCTGCAGGTGTGGGGGGGAGCTGGAAAATTGAAGAGTGAGGGGGAGATAAAGGTGGGTTGATGATTCGCTGAGAAGAAAATAGAGTTGCCAACTCCAGGTGGAAAATTCCTGGAGATTTGAGGGATGGAGCCTGGAGACGGTGAGGTTTCAGAAGGGGTAGGACCTCAAACAGGTACAATGCCATAGACTCCACCCTCCAATCCAATCATTCCCTTCTGGGGAACCATTTTTGCCATTCTCCAGGTGGAGGCTGGAGATCACTCAGAACTACAACTGCTCTCCAGGAGGGAGGGGGGAAGAGATGGAAAGCTGAAGTCAGAGGGGCAGATAACGGTAGATTGATGGTTAGCTGGGAAGGAGATGGGGTTGCCAAGTCCAGGTTGGGAAATTCCTGGGTATTTGAGGGGTGGAGCCTGGAGAGGGAGGGGTTGGACCTCAGACAGGTAGAATGCCATAGACTCTATCCTTGAAACCAGACATTTCCTCCTGGGTAACAATTGTTGCCAATCTCCAGGTGAGGGCTGGAGATCACTCAAGAGTACAACTGCTCTCCAGGTAGCAGAGATCAGTTCCTCTGGAGAAAATGGTGGACTCTGTGTCATTATACCCTCCTGAGGTCACCACAGCAAATTGACACTGAGTGCCCAAGGTCGTGGAACTCTCCCAGAGCCTCTTTCTAGAGCTCATTGTATTTATTTCCACAACAGGCCATAATAATGAGGAGGAGGAGGAGATTGGATTTATGCCCCACCCTTTACTCAGAGTCTTAGAGCTGCTTACAATCTCCTTTCTCTCCCTCTCCCCACAACAGGCACCCTTTGAGGTAGGTGGGGCTGAGAGAGCTCCTTCGAGAACTGCTCTTGAGAGAACAGCTCTGAAAGAACTTGTGACTGACCCAAGGTCATACCAGCAGCTGCATGTGGAGGAGTGAGGAATCAAACCCAGTTCTCCCTGATTAGAGTCAGTGATCTTAACCATTACACCAAACTGGCACATTGCTATAGAAATAAATATTGAGAGACACAATGTAAGGCTCCTCTCTCACCAGCACCATCCTCTGGCCTTCAGCAGTTGCACCATTTCACTGCCCCAGCCTCAGAATAGGAAAGGGGGGGCACAGGGTTGCAGTACAGAAGTCCTCCCTCTCTTTCCTGGAGCAGTGTTCCTCAAAAGTATGGCACATGCCTCCTTTCTAGTCCTCCTTGGCCTGGTTGTGCAACCACCATTTATGCTTCCTCTCTGCCCAGCCAACCAGCCCTAGCCTCTGCCCCTGTGGCCTGAGCCATTACCTGGGCCAGGGGTTAAAGCAGCACTCCCCAGTCTCCTCCTCCATCCTTGTTAGCCCTTTACCATTCACTCACTGGCCAGTTCCTATGAGGCCTTCAGCCAGGACTTCTTTGCCTGGCTCCTCCCATGTTCCTGCATGACTAGCCTCTTCCTGTGCCCAGCCTAGGCCATCACAGTTGGGCTTCTGCTGGCTGCCTCCATGCTTGCTGGCTGGCTTGCTAGCCTCTGAGGCTCACTCTTCTCTGTCATTATCTTTGTTATCCTGGAACTGGGAGATGATGTCAGTAGCCAATACCAAAAGCTCTGGGGGCTAGGAGGGAGGTGGCAAGGCCCATGCCCAGTTGCCGAAGCTACCTGCCACCTAAAGTTTCATCCTGGGAGTTCTGGCTGAGCTGATGGTGGCTATATGAGGTGTAAGGTAGGTGGGTGTGTTAGGAGTCAGACCCCTCCTCTTGCTGAGGGGCAGTTTATAGACAGAAAACCCATAAAGCTGCAATGCCCTGCCTGGCCTAAAATGATGCAAAATGGATGCCAGCCAGGGGCAAGTCTGGACATATAGTTTAGAAGTGTGGGAAAGAGCAGCTGGCCAGCTAACAACCTCCTCTCCACCCTATGGATCTCCCAAGAAAACTACATCCTCACCTTGAATTAACCTCATCCACACCCAGCCTCACTTCCCCTTACCCATTTACCCTAATTAAGCAAAACTTAACACTATCCACAAAATCTGGTAGCTTTCCCTGTCCCGTATTTAGAGGGTCATCAAGCACCATTAGCAGCTATAGTCCACCTCAGATAAACCCATCAAGTTATTGGTTTTGGGTTAAACACATCAGATTGCCCCAGGGAGCATTTCCCCCTATAATTTTAGCACTCTGCTCCATACCAGTGTGTGTGTGTTCTCAGCACCATACCTTAGCGCCCCAAATCCATTTGGGTCCTCTTTTCTTTGCTCTGTGAAACACTGGTCATTTCACTGCTGCCTCTGCAGACCTCACACTTCAAGACTGGTAACTATAGCCTTACCCAAAATCTCTTTCTCCTCTCCCCTCCCTGATTTCCTCTTAGCTAAGCTGTCTGTTTTCCATGTTTGTGTATGTGTGCATTTTGCCTTTTTATTCCTATTTCAATAAAACCCTTTCCAGTTGAATATCTGAATAGTTTATTTTGAGAGTTCTCTAAGGGAAAAATCCCCATATACATAGGAGGAAAATCTCAGTTACCCCGTCGCTTTATCTCCTTTAAAGCTAATTTCCCCAATTAAATAGGAGACTGCCTCTTTGGGTAACAGGTGGGTTCTGCTTGGCTCCTGCAGAGCTTGAAGAAATCCCCAACTTTTCTACAAGTGCCTTTGCTGAGGATAGGCCAGATACTGTCCCTATATACACAAACTGTGTAAACTGAGTAGATGAGGAGGACATTTTGGCAGGATCAGCTTGGCTGGAAAGACATGAGGAAAGCTGCTCCTGCTTTTACATTATTATGATGGCTTGTATAAATACTAGGGGTGTGACCCTTGTTGCTGTGCTCACAATATTCAACAGTAGTTTAAGTACTGAATTAGCAGTTCTTCCACTTCCCCTTTTTTGTGCTGGCAAAATTAGAATGATAATAAATGTATTTATTGTGTTAGTCTTTTTCTGAATTTATAACTCTGTATAATCCATCTTGACTCTCAGTGAGAAAGGGGGACAAGAAATGAAATAAATAAATTAGAATTATTTTGTATTCTTTTGGGTAACACAGGAAGTGAGAAGACAGTGCCATGGAAGCGGAGATGTAGATGGTTAGTGGTTGCAAAGCAGAGAATTCAGAAAAGTAGGGATGGGCATGAACTGGGAAAATGCAGTTCAGTTTGTGGTGTGCTTGGTTTGCAAACCACAAATCATCATAACATTTTAGGGGCCATATGAACTGGTTCAGTTCAAACCTCCTCCAAGGATTCTAGAGACACCAAACTTAAAGGAGGTCTCCAGCTGACTCTCCTCTACCTTCTCTCCAAGTTTGGTGAGGATTGGATTTATGGGGACCAAGTTATGACCCCCCCCCCAAGAAGGTGCCCCCAGGAAAGTGCATTCTGGGGAAATTACTGCTTCACGTATGTATAGAATGGACCCTGTGCAAGCTAGAGACATCAAAGTCGCAGGGGACCTCCCCCAGATACTCCTCTACATGCCCTCTAAGCTCTGACCTGCTGTTGCTTAGAAGTGGGCTAAATGTTTAGACTTAGTGAAGACAGTCTGTCTGGAAATGTATCCATTCACAAAATGGCACAAACCTCCACCAACAGCTTGAAAGTTCATAGAATGTTCATGCAAGTTGAAAGTTTGTGCCATGAACTTGGCTTTGTGAAGCATGAACTGGCCAAAATTCATCATAAACTTTAGTTTTAAAGTAGTTTGTGTCCACCCCTACACAGCAGAATGGGAGGAAAGAACTAAACAAAGTATAAGAAATGAGTACCATGCACCGCCTACATGTTTCCCTGTATTTCAACCATGAGTAGTAAAAATTATCCTATTAAAAAAAATCTATACACTTTCCATGCACACTGGCTTTGTACTAAATGCCAGCTTTATTAACTCTGGCTTAATAGACTCACAAACAAGGCTATAACTTCAACCAATTAGTAGTGGGAAATGAAACAATAAAATTGACTTGAGTTCAAAAATCATATTCATGTGGTGTTATGTACAGGAACTTCAGTTTCACTCAGTACACTTTCAGATATTTGAAATTACAGAACTCAACACCTGTACAGCATTTGTGGGTATAGTATGAACTTTTCTTCTCTGAAATATATGTGGTTCCTACACAGGTTTTCAGACACTTGAATATAATGCAGCCGAGCATTAGTATATTATGAAGCTTTGACTCTGATACGACAGGTTAAGGGCAGAAGGTAAAAGGGGGGGGTAGAGATTAATATTTGCGATTCTTCTCCCTCCATAGTGGTACACTACATATTCATATTGATTTCAAATTACCTTGTTTGTGCTCAAAACTTTGTCATGCAGTAGGCTGCACTTATTCCCATCTTATTATGGCACAAAAAATAAGAATCCAGAATTCACAAAAGGTTGCAACAGATTTAAACAGACGGTTCTGTGGTTCAAGACTAGAATGCTGTTTGTAAGATGCAAGGCATACAACAGCTGTTATGACCTAAACTATGAGCAGCAGAAACAGTGAAGAAGACAGCTAATAGCATGAGCTGAAGAGCCAACAGACTCTGGCATTGCCACTGAGCCTGAAATCCACATCCAGGAGACCCCTTAGACAGAGCCCTGAACTAAGGACCCCTAATCCTGGACCCTGAAAGTGGCATCCCCAGAGCCAGATCCACCCCTGCAGCATCAACACCCTCATGGCATCTGCTTCCACTCAATAGAAAAGGTAGCACAACCTGCAAGGGCAACTGGAAAGGCATTAGATTGCTAGGCTACATGCCCTTTAAGAGCTAAACTGCACAATACACGTTTTTAACAAGCCCAAGCCTGGTTCACTTTTCCTGGAGTCACACAGCAGTTGTGATAAATATTGCTTTGAAAGCTTGCACAATTCCAGATTGGCTCACAACAATGATATGGGGAGGAGGGGCTCTTGCCTCTCCCCCCCCCTTGCCTTTTAAAAAAAAACTGAAAAGACCTAAGTAGAAACACGATTTTACAGCCCACGGCCGTTCCGGCCGTTAGGGCTGGGAGAGCGCCTTTGCCTCCCAGTCAGAAGAGGCAGGGAGCATTTGGCGCCAAAACGCCACATACGGGACTTAGGAGGGGGCGGAGCAGTGAAGGCTTAAAACCTGGCTCCGCCTTTCCTCCTCAGCAGTCCCGCGCGTTCGTCGGCGAGGCTGGTTGGCGGTGCGGCTGCCTGAGCGGAGACCGCATGGCTGAGCTCCTCGTCAGGGCGGGGAACCGACCAAGCTGGAGGCCTGCCGGTGCGAGGGGAGGCCCTGCGTGGACTGCTGACAGGTGGCGTCGCCGCCTTATGCAAACCTCCGGCTGCGGTCGCGCCGGCGGAGGCGGGGCCAGCCGGGCCTTCGGGGCCAGCATCGGAGGATGTTTGGGGGCTGTGCGAGGCTGCAGTGCGGCCGCCCCCCCCGCCAAGGTCGTCGTGTGGCTCTGCACTATGGGCTGCGTACGACACACTGTTATGGGCAGTATGAAGCTGCTGCCCTGCCTTGTGTGAACTCTGACGGCGGTCGCTGCGGCGGATCCGGATGCAGCGGGGCCGGCCGGGCCTTGGGGCCAGCATAATAGTTTGTACTGGGACAGTGGGAGGCTGCGGCGTGGCCGCCCCCCCCCCCGGCCCAGGTCGCGGTGCGGCCCTTCACTTTGGGCTGCTTCAAAAACGTGGTTATGGGCAGATGGAGCCGCGGCTGCGCTCCTCCAAGGGGGTCGTTCCTGGGCATCTCGGCATTATAAGTTGGCATGACAGGGAAGTGCTACACGGGAAGCTACATCAGTACAGATGTATTAATCCATACACATTGCATCTATGTGGGATGGGATGATGTAGAAAAGGGTCTTATACAGCTCACTGATTCTGTGAAGTGGAGGCCATAGTGTGTCTCTTCTAGATTGCTTAGTTTGAATCCCCTTCTATAGTTGTTTCCAACCTGAACTCAGTCATTAAACCCTTCCTTCCAGCCTTCTCCTTTCTCACACTGTTCATGATCTCATAATGTTCTTCAAGAAGCTGGAGGACTCGTCATGGCCATCTTTTTCCAAACCATTGGTCTCCACCTTTTCCAAATCCACCTGTTACCCCTAGATGGCAGTATGACACTCAGGGCTCTAGTCGGGGGGGAGCTCTCAGGTATGGAGCTCCGGAAGAGAACCTCTAGGGGGTGGGGCGGTCACGTGGTGAAGCCCCGCCCCTTCTTTACCCCGCCCTCTGCTTCGATCCTCATTCCGTTTGGGAATGAGGATGAAGCAGGAGGGTAAGTAGCCGGGCCTTCTGACACACTTCCGGTGATGTCAGGGGGTGTGGCCTTCTGTCACTTCCGGTGATGTCAGGGGGCATGGCATATGCAAATAAGTTATGCTAATGAGTTATGCTAATGAGCTCCGGCAGCTCTTTTTCTACAACAAGACCCCTGATGCAAGGCATACAACAGCTGTTATGGCCTAAACTATGAGCAGCAGAAACGGCGAAGAAGACAGCTAATAGCATGAGCTGAAGAGCCAACAGACTCTGGCATTGCCACTGAGCCTGAAATCCACATCCAGGAGACCCCTTAGACAGAGCCCTGAACTAAGGACCCCTAATCCTGGACCCTGAAAGTGGCATCCCCAGAGCCAGATCCACCCCTGCAGCATCAACACCCTCATGGCATCTGCTTCCACTCAATAGAAAAGGTAGCACAACCTGCAAGGGCAACTGGAAAGGCATTAGATTGCTAGGCTACATGCCCTTTAAGAGCTAAACTGCACAATACATGTTTTTAACAAGCCCAAGCCTGGTTCACTTTTCCTGGAGTCACACAGCAGTTGTGATAAATATTGCTTTGAAAGCTTGCACAATTCCAGATTGGCTCACAACAATGATATGGGGAGGAGGGGCTCTTGCCTCCCCCCCCCATGCCTTTTTAAAAAAAACTGAAAAGACCTAAGTAGAAAAGTATTTTCATAACTTTGGAACATCATGTGGAGCAGTCCAAGCATGTGCTGCTCTGAAGTTATGCAAATAGCTCCCCACTGGGGTAATTTTGGCTCAAGGAAAAGGAGTATGGGGAAGGGCAGGAGCTCATCTTCCCCCTACACCACTGTCCTAAGCCAAATTGGAGTTTTGCAGTCTTTAAGAGCAATATTTCCTGCAGCTGCTGTGTGACTGACTACAAGAAAATTGAGTCAGGTCTGAGTCCAACTCATTAAAAATCATATTGTATAGTTTGGTCCTAAGATTCAAAATTCTGCAGGAAGAAGACAGAAGCCACAAGAGGTAACCAAGCTAGGTGAAAAACTCACCGGGCTCTGAGAACTTGCTGGAGCCAGGCCTGGGCTCCCTCAGACCTGTCCAGGTTGCTGAATGGATGGTCCCCAGCCTGCCATTACAGCATCCACAATGGTGTTTCCTTTTCACAACTAAGTATCTTGTCTTTTCTCTTTGTAATATTTCTTCAACCCACCACACCACTCTTTGAAGTGGTTTCATTTCTGATGTGAATGCAGCTTATATTTCTTACCTATGAAGACATTTTGTGCATGGCAGAATCCTTCTGTGGGATCTATCTTGGGATAACATGGTCCACCTATGTACTTGGGTTTGCATTGCACACATTTTACTTTTTCTGCTATAAAAGACAAATTATCATTGTTATTGGTACACCAAACCATAATGTGAAATAATAAGTCATTATGTATGCTGTGTAACTATTTGGGGGTTGCAACTATTCAGTGCTAGCTGGATGGACACAGCATTTTCATAATTTGTAAACAAGTTCTTCTCTGTTTCAAAGTAAAACTAATTACTTGTACCACTTAGTCAGTCCCATGGTCTTTGCATTAGTTTCTGGAACACTTCTGCTAATGTTCCAATGCCATTTTCCTGTGCTTCTGTGCTCCCAGTAAATAAAAATGTTTCTTAGTAAACAAAGATCCTTTTCCTTTTTAAAGACCTCAGACTATGTTGAAAAGTCCTTACCCAAGCAACTGGCAGTTTATCCATGGATAGACCAAATCATCTGACTAGTCTGGAGAGTTAGCAGGCATAGGAGCAGGGAATATGCAGCAGCACATAGGTCCCCCTCGTCAGTGCTTCAAACAGCTATCAGCAAAGGAAGGGCAGATGAGTTTGAGTGGTGGCAGAAATCTACCCAATACGATAGGGGAAGGAAAGGGCTAGTGTATTCTCACACACATTTGCTTATCCCCAGTGCCTCATGGGTACTCCCAAGTGAGGAGAGAAAGCAGGGAGCAGAGTGGTGGATCTCCACACACCTAACTTCATAACAGACACCTAAGCCATGTAAGTTCTGCCAACCCCAGTCTCTCCAGCAAGCAACACAAAACAAAACCCTTTCCATTATTTTTCAGCCCTACATAAAATAAGACACGTCTCTGTTAGGGATGCATGCACGTCTCTGTTAGGGATGCATGTCAATTTTGGTTCATTCCAGGTTCCTTAATTCTTGAGGGACTTAAATTCTTCGATCCTCAAGTTCTTTTCCCCCAAGTCTGTATTTGTTTGTTCTTCCAAACTTTGATCTAGCTGTGGTATACTTGTATTATACCCGTATTTTATACCTGTCATTTTAGCATTTAGTGCTTTTTCAATGGATGCCAATGTCTTCTGATGAGTAAATTGAATTATATATTACAATATTAATGAAAAAATCCTTGGGGGGGCAATCTATATGAAATTATTTAAAGGATAGAAGATCCCAAGCTGACTGGAAGGTGCTTTCCAGTCACTAAGAGAAAA
>NW_015168695.1:460547-481388 GCF_001447785.1 Gekko japonicus
AAGTGGGTGCCTCCGGGACGGCTGTTCCCCAATCGCCACCCTCTGTCCCCGACCTTGGAGAAAGGAGGCAAGCCATTGAAGAGTGAGCCCCTGTATCCCCGCGTCGGCGAGGCGGTGGGTCAGCAACTGGTGGTCGACCATATCAAATGCAGCCGACAGATCTAACAACACCAGTGCCGCCACACCGCCTCAATCCAGGTGCCTCCAGAGGTCGTCAGTAAGGGCGACCACGCCGTCTCCGTCCCATGGCCAGGACGAAAGCCGGACTGGAGTGGATCCAGGACAGAAGCGTCCTCCAGAAAGCTCTGAAGCTGTATCGCCACCGCCCTCTCAATCAATTTGCCCAAATAGGGCAAATTATAGTTGGCCAATTCGGCCGGGTCTGAAGTTGGTTTTTTCAAGAGACTGTGGACCATCGCATCCTTCAGTGCCTCAGGGAACCGTCCCTTGGCATGGGACTTGTTAACAATCTCCCGTACGGCACCTCGAAACCCCTCATGGCCCGCCTTAATGAACCAGGAAGGGCACGGATCTAGGTGGCATGTGGTTGGACGTACAGATACGAGCAATCTGTCAATTTCCTCCAAACTGAGCAGGTCAAAGCACTCTAAACCCTGCGTGGACGTGCAGGGGGCCTCAAGTTCGCTCACTGTTTCAACTGTGGCAGGGAGGTCGCAGCGGAGCGCCAAGACTTTATCCGCAAAATAGCTCACAAAAGCCTCACAGCCAATATCCAATTCCCTACTATTTTGTCTGCTCTGTAGCAGAGTTGTCAAAGACTGAATTGTTCTAAACAATTGGGCTGGGCGTGAGCTAGCGGACGCAATCGCGGCTGCATAGAATTCTCTCTTAGCAGCTTTGACTGCCATCTCATAGGATCTCATAAACGTCCTATAGGATGTTCTTGATGCTTCGTCGCGGGCACGCCGCCACCGTCTCTCTAGCCATCTTAGTTCCCGCTTCATAAGCCGTAACCCCTGGGTATACCGGGGGCTAGCCTAGTGCGAGAGCGCAGAGGGCACCGAGGAGCAATCTCATCGATGGCTGTGGAGAGTCAGTCATGCCAGTCCCCCACAAGCTCATCCAATGAGCCGCCAGGGGGCATCAGATCCCGCAGAGCCATCTGAAGCCATACATGGTCCATTTGGCTCCATGGGTGAGCTAAAATCTGCTCGCTGCCTAAACAGGGTCGGGGTGGAATATTCAGATGGGCCTTCAGGGAATAGTGGTCTGACCATGGTACTGCCCTTGCAGTAATCCGGTCCACTGTAATCCCCGCAGCGAAGATCAAATCGAGCATGTGCCCAGCCTGGTGCGTGGGGGTCAATACAAATTGGTAGAGCCCCAGTGCCACCATGGACGACACTAGGTCCGCAGCCCGGCTGGAGGCCGCGTCATCAGCATGGACATTGAAGTCACCCAAGACCAACAGCCTAGGGTGCTCCAGTGCCCAGCCTGATACGGCCTCCAGCAGGGACGGCAGGCTACTGGCTGGTGCGTTAGGTGGTCAGTACACTAGCCAGATAGCCAAGCTCTCCTCGGTCTCCAGCACCAGGCCGACACACTCCATGCCCGCGAACTCCGGTGAGGGGAGGGCCCTGAAGGAGTAAGCCTCCCGAATGAGTAGCACCACTCCTCCCCCCCGCCCCTTACTCCTTGATTGGTGTAGGACTGAGAACCCAGGCGGGGCCAATTGGGAGATTGCAACAGTCTCCCTGTCCCGCACCCAGGTCTCGGTCATGCATGCCAGGTCCGCTTGCTGTTCTATCATAAAGTCCCGAAGGACTGCCGTCTTGTTGTTGATGGACCTGGCATTACATAACACCAATGATGAAGAGGGGTTCCTCTTCCATGCCCCACTGCAAACCTCCCTCGGGATGGGTCGTAGGCTGGAAGGGCACCGAGCCATTCTTTTTCACGAGGCCCTTCCCTTGATCTTTTGCCTAGACCCACCGCTGAACTTTCCCCTCCCCAAGAGCACTGGAATCTGCTGCGGCAGCATTGCTATTTCCGCCTGTCTGTGCTGCAGCCACTAACTTCGGTATTGGCTACACTAGGTAGCTCCTCCACCCAAGGCTGGTTACAACAGCATCAAGGTTAAATCAAATAGCTCCTACTCTTCCCACTACCTCACTCTCTATGTACAAGGAACCTAATGACTCTCCAATGTACAGTATCAGCTAGCTGCTCTACTCTAACCCTACCAGAAAATTCCCAGTCCTCTACCTCCTAAGTTACCCTTCTAAAAAACCATATTAACCATATGTAGTTATCTTCACCATTCACAGAATGGTACTAACCTGTGCTATATAGCCCCTTATCGATACATCATTCATAGAATGGTTACAGCCAATACATTGTAGCATATTACAATACATCAATTCACATATTAGTAACTAATAATTACAGTACTACATAATATTAACTGATTCCTGATAGTTCATCTCTATATACAATCTAATAATCAATTCAGTCAGCCTCTGTTCACCCCCTGATAAACAATCACATTCATCCTTAACAACTGACATTAGAGTCCAATAATCTCATTCTCATGTAACAGACTTTCTTTTACACCATGATATACTACTTATTTATTAAAGGCAGGGGTCGTTTGGGCCTGGAGCATGCCAGAGCACTGCTCCGGCAGCCTAGGAGCGGGCACAAATGG
The DNA here is from genome assembly GCF_001447785.1 of Gekko japonicus. Classification (NCBI taxonomy): domain Eukaryota; kingdom Metazoa; phylum Chordata; class Lepidosauria; order Squamata; family Gekkonidae; genus Gekko; species Gekko japonicus. The sequence continues at coordinate 463,216 of NW_015168695.1, forward strand.
CAGTGGTGGCAAGCCCCGCCCCTAGCTCCCTGCCCCCGCCCCTGCGCTCCTTTGCGCCACAGTAGCAGAACAATATTTCCATTGTATTCTATGGCCCCATAGAATACATTGGAAAGATCACATCGCCACTGCGGTGTGACTCCCAAGATAAGGGGTTTAAAGTTTAAACCCCTTCTCTATGGAGTCGCACTGCAGCAGTGGCACGATCTTTCCATTATCTTCTATGGCCCCATAGAATATAATGGAAAGAACGTGCCGCAGCTGCAGCGTGACTCTAGAGAGAAGGGGTTTAAACTTTAAACCCCTTCTCTCTTTGCTCCCCCACCCCAGCCCGCCTTGGCAGGTCAGCTGGGAAAGGGAAGGGGATGCTTTTGAAGATGCCTCTCCCCTATTTGCTTCCCCTAGTGACATCACTTCCAGTGACGTCAGGGGGCGTGGCATGTGCTAATGAGCTATTATGCTAATAGCCTTTTAGATATGCTAATGAGTTCCTGCAGCTCTTTCTTTGTGAAATGACCCCTGATTACAGGTATGTAGAATTGGCAAAAATATGTTTTATTGAATACGTAGTAATGATGAGACCAGTGTTGTAGCCAAAATAGATTAGTTATGAAGTTTAAAACTTAAAACTTAAATGATGCATACAATTGTGCCCCAACAGAAATAAGAACTATTGTATTTTATAGATAATATGTTAAAAATTATAATGGGGATGAAAGGGAAAATATTCTCTGTTCTTTATGTATATGTCTTTGATAAATGTAAGTATGTAGTATAACCTTTTCTTTTTTCCCATTTCTTTTCTGTACCCCCACTGTTTTCTTAAAATAAAAATAAATAAATCATACAAAAAAGAAAGTGCTTTCCTTTAAACCTACTATTTTCAGTTAGTTGCAGCCTCATGCTCTACTTATATCCAAAATTACAACTTTCTGTTTTCACTAGAGGTGTGCATTCCAAAATTTCCAAGCTGAAAATAGACACAAAAATTTCTGTTTCAGATCTTTACTGTGATTTTCACTGGTTGCACAAATATGGCCTCTTTAGCATTACAAAAAACACTCCTTGAAAATCTGTGAAGTTCTTTATATTTATGTGTCTACCATCTGCATCAGCACGCATCTCATTTTTATTTGATTCACTGAATTTCCCAGGCAGTGGTCCAGGAAAGACACCTCCCAGTTGGTTCAGGCCTGGCAGCTCAGGTTCTATCTCACTCCTTTTGTTTTCCTCCTTCCTTTGTGGGGAGAGGCCTTTTTTCCCCTCTACAAATGGGATGACTAGGGGCATCTTGTGCAGGGGCCTGTAGAATTGGACCCCTCAGTCCAAGTTGCTTCAAACTTGAGAGGTTAGGTTAGAGGGAGGACTATGCAAAGTCAGGGCAATTATTTTTAAAAACAGCTGACCCAGACCCTTGAATTAGATCCCCTTTGGGAAAATATGGTCCCCAATGTCCTGGAACCTGAAACATATACACATATTTGAAATCCAGACTGGTAATATTCCTGAAAACCAGCAATCATGGGAAATGTCCCCTCCCTCCACCAATCCTGGATCCAGAATGATAATGATTTTTTTTTTCCTTGGTGCACATCCCTACTTTTCACTACAACAAATGAATGATCAGCTAACAGGCAAGGCAGATAGGGAAAAACTACTTAAGCATTGTAAGGAACTGATGACATTTAGGCCTATATGTTGTCTGGTTTCATTGATTTGGTTCAGGCTGAAAGTTCTGTCAGGCCCTTGTCCAGCCTGCTACCCAAAGCAATGTGTTCACTTCTTAATCACGTCCACTTGTGGGCTTTGGTGTCCAAGAGAAACGTCCTTGGAAGCCTCCCTAATTTTCTCATGCTAGAAGTGCCAATTAGTTAAGTGTGCCCTGAGTGGCTAACGAGGTTCATGGGCTGATGCAAGGATGCCTGAAAATATAGCTGCTACTTATTATTCCATCAGCATGTGAGAAGAGGTGGCTGCTTCCCTGCTTTGACTGAGCCTGTGAGTAGCAATGTCATGCTATGAAGCTACATCAGAGAAGCAAGTTAGCAGGCTTTTAATGGTCTAGTAAGTTAGCTTCTAGCCAGAAATCGTCTACTGGTATTGTTTTGTTTTCTTATTGCCATTGCTGTGCTTGAAGAGTGCTTCTTGCCTGACATGCACTCCTTATAATTTGAACAATTTAATAAACCTAAAAAAAAATTTTTTTCTAACCTTCTGTGTGTCAGGGGTTACTTGCTGAATGCATGCACATACCCTCAGAAATGAACTCAGAGGCTTAAAAGTCTCAAAGAGAGGTCCAGAACCCTGTAAGACTTCCAGGGGTCTTGGGGTAGCTGTGATTTCAGTGCCCGAGAACGGGAACAAGGGCATACTGGGTCCTGATAAGCCCCAAATACTGAAACTGAAATTACTCCTTTCTCCTTCTTCTGCTCACATTTTCGGCAGAGGAAGGAAAGGTGATTTAACCTAATTCCATCATCACTGTAGCACCCCATCCTGTGGTGCATTTTGCTCATGAGGCTTTCCCACTCCTTCATATTTAAGTCAAACTCATTCCACACACATGCTTTTTTTGTTTGTTTGTTTGTTTCTCAGCTCGAAACAATGTAAAGTTCGAGTTGAACCAGTATATGTTGAAAAGATTTTTACATTCCTCATCTCAGGCCTTGACCAAATGGCCACTTTAATGAGACACAACAGCAGAAAATACACACTGTTGCCTTGGCCTCTAGGCTCATTTGTTTGCAATACCACAGACTTTAGGAGACAGAAGTCCATGTGGCCTAAGCATAGCCTGTGCTTCTCAACCTGCTAAACTAGTTGAGTGAGTTGATCTTCCCTTTTTCTTTTAGAATGACTGTTGTTCCCTGTCTTTTTGATGTTCTCTTCTAAGCTCCATTCCCAGATATATCAAGCTCCTATCAAAAACAGTGCTTAAGAGTTACGCTGCTTGTCACCCTCAACTGAAAATTAACTTCCCAGCTCTCACAAATGGAACCTGCCTCTAGGTGTCAGCCAGAGGAAAGCAGAGATTGCAAGGAACAATATCTGATCCATTAGATCCATCTTGGAGTCAAGAGGATTTTATGTACCAAAGCAGAACTCAATGCCTAGAGGAATAAGTACTGACCCTCGTGGACTCCCTTATGCCTAGTTGACTGGATAAACTGCAACTTTTATCCCATTGTACAGGCACCATCGAGAACATCTTGTAAAATAAATGGAGACAGGCTGGTGGGTCATTAAGTCATAAACTGACCATTCAGGCATTGGATGACGGAGAACATTGTAGTTAAGGATGAAGTGGCCAGAGTTTTGTACATAATCAGTGGATGGACTTTAGTGATCTGTGCAGTCCCATGACTACTTAATCACTTTTTTCAAAACCAGTAGAAGTGGCATATGGTGTGAAGACTGATAAAATTAAATTAATCAACTCATTTTCAAAAATGAAGCAAGTCCTTCATTATAGGGATGTAAAAACAGCTCTCATTTTTGTCAGTCTTATTGAAATCATGTTGTGACTGGGTTCTTTTAAAATGTGGGAGAGATCCTTGATCATCAGACATGAGCCCAGTACAGGCAACAGCCCCATGTGTTCACTGAATTTGCAAGGAGGGAGAGGACATGAGTGGGTTGGCCCCATCTCCTGTCTCAGCACAATCACCTGGTTGTCTGCAGGGGCAACCATGCAGAGAAGTGGTTGTCCAAACTCTCCCTCCCCATGATCAGTGGTATTTGGGAAAGCAGCATCACTGATCACAAGGAGGGGGCATATCCACAGCCATGCTCTCCATGTGGCCACATCCTGCAGACAATTAGGTGATCATGTGGAGGCAGAAGATGGGTCCAGTGTGCTGATGCCTGGGATTGGGCACAAACTGGCTCACAAACTAAAGTTCATCACAAATTTTGACTGTTTCGTGGTAGGTTCATGAAGCAATGCTTTTGAACTGAAGAGCTGCCACAAACTTTCACAAATTTTGCTACAGTTTGTGGCAGTTCATGAAAAGCAGAAAATGCTTTCTGCTTTTTATGAAAAACAACTGAACGGCGGGACCGCCACTCAGCTGTTTGGTTTAAATGGCTCAGAGCAATTTAAACCACGACTTTCTGCTCCTTGTGATAAGTGGTGGGCAATAGAAAGCAGGGGATGAAATGCCTCCCAGCCATTTCACCCTGTGCTTTTTGTTCTTGAAAAGTAGTGGAGTTCCAGGCATAGCATAGTGAAACCAGCTCACATTTATTGATTACATCAGAACGAAAAGAGATAACTTAACTGGTGTGAGGCCAGCTTATATTCATGCACACACACCCAACAAACCCCCAATTCCCGTGATAGATTCTATATACAGGGGCCCGATAATGATAGGTTCTTATCAGGATCTTAGCGCACCCATTGGTTCTCGCTAGGATACGCGTTGGCTACTGTTCTAGACCCGAAGGTCTGTGAGTCCAGTAGACCGCATGGCCAGGCGCATGTGGTCGCAGCCATCTTAATACATAACACCCCTCCCCCCTTAATCCCGAAGTACTAGCATACAAAGTTCTGCAAGTTTTCTGTTCTAGTGTGGGTTTGGTAAAAAAACTGAGCAAATGCTGAATGCAGATTGGGCCACAGGCTCATGGAAACCAAGAGTCTCTTGTCTGTTCCAAAGCAATTCATGAACCACTAAACCAAAAGGCTGTACTGAGATGATTATTTTCTCCAATAATCCATCTGTAACAGATAATCATGATGTATAGTATAGTATGGTAGAGTAGAGTAGAGTAGAGTACAGCCTAGGCTTGTCAAGTCCCCCGGGGGGCGGGGAAACCCCCGCCCGAGAGGCCCGTTACCCACCGCTGATGGATCGGGCCCCGGGGGGAACCCCACCTCCAAAGCACGGGGTGTGCCCGGCATCAGCACGTCACCCAGAAGTGACGCGATCACGTCGGGCATGTTGGGGGCGGGGACATGATCATCCAAGGGAAAACTCTATGGTTTTCCTTCGGATGATCGTGGCCCCGCCCCAACATGCCCGACGTGATCGCATCACTTCCGGGTGATGTGGATGCAGCACTGGAGTCTGCCGCTCCAGCGCAGCGGGGACTTTGCAACCCTAGTACAGCCTGATCTTGTCAAATCCTGGAAGCTAAGCAGAGTCAGTAATTGGATGGATACCATCAAGGAAGGTTGCAGAGGAAGGCAATGGCAAACCACCTCTGCTTCTCACTTGCCTTGAAAACCTTATGTGGTTGCCATAAATCAGCTATGACTTGATGGCAGTTAACACACACACAAAAACAGATAATCTGTGTCTGACTGTAGAGAAGTCAGATGCTTATTTATTGCAGGTGTCAAGTGAAAACCTTGTATCTCAGGCAAAGACCACTCAATGTTATCTTTAAGATATTTATTTAAGCACAGACTGATCACTCTTGAAGAGATTAAAATTTTAAACATTACAGTGGCACATTGATACATCTGTCAATCAAATCAGAAATAAAAGACCACATGTCATCTCTTATCCTATCCATCTTAAATTAAAAAGATAAAATACAGTTTCTAATATTCTCACCATTTTTCTGAACAGTTTCTCTCAGATTTTGGTGTTTTATGGCGTAGCTACCTTATATAGGATCAATTATGTGAACTTCACATGACTCTACTCAGGGGGGTTTTTGTAGAAAAAGCCCAGCAGGAACTCATTAGCATAATAGGTCACACCCAACAGCAGAAACTCATTAGCATATTGGGCCACACCCCTGACAGCACAGCTCGTTAGCATATTAGGCTACAACCCCATGTTACCAGAAGTGTGGTCATCCAGCCACACCCACCTTTTGCTCCTTGTTCTGTTTACCTTGTTTGTTGTCAAAACCAGGGCTTTTTTTGTAGCAGGAACTCCTTTGCATGTTAGGCCACACACCTCGAATATAGCCAATCCTAATGAGTTTCTGCTGTTGGGTGTGGCCTATTATGCTAATGAGTTCCTGCTGGGTGTGGCCAACTCAGGAGCCAGCCGGAACTCCGTTCCTGTGCGTTCCTGCCCAAAAATAGCCCTGACTCTACTAAACCAAGTAATTATTTTCCTCTGAAGACATGATTAAGAGGCCTCTGAGAACTGAATGCCATTTTCCCAAGAATGCATGTTTCAAAATGTGTTCTGCTTATTGTAAGATTTTGTCTGGGGATGCAGTCATTTATTTATAATCTATCAGTTTCTCAAAGGTGGGACAGTGAGAACAATGCTGAACCAGTAAGAAATATGTATGTTTGCAAATTTGAAAACTAAAAGCAAGTTCTCAGGACTACACTGTTCAAGAAACTATACCATCAAGGTGAGAGTCCATGACAGTATGATAGACAAGCCAACAGGGCAGTGCATACATGTTTGTGAGGGTTTAAGATATCCAGGTTGCTTTCAGCCTTATCTATAGATTTCCATTACAGAGGGTACCCTCTGCACAACAGGCATGTTCAGCATAGATACGCTTGCCTGGCACATTGCCCTTTACACCACACTTCGCATCTTCCTTCCTCTTGCAGTCTAGAATTGTATCTTGAAGTATGAGTTCATTAGATGTCCCATCTGAAATAATGAGGGGAGGGGAGGAGGAAGGAAGGGGGGAGAAGTAAACATTTCCAATAGTTTATAGGACTCCACAGTAAATTCTAATCTGCTTTACAATATGTTTGTTTCCTTTTGCAAAACTTGCCTTTGCAGTAGGTTACTCTGATTCTTGTGCTAGAGATGGAACATGGAAAGTACAGTCTACATCTGAAGGATGATTTTACCTGCAACTCTGTGTCTGCCCTGAAATCGAAGAGATCCAGGACATGCAATAAGTGGGATTGACACAACCCACCAATAATCAGCCAATGATTGTCCCGGGAATAAAGTTTCAAAATACATGGGTTCAGTTAGGCCTTAACTGATTTGTACACTCAAAACATTCAGTGCAAATTACCCAGTGTATGGACATACCTGCTCAGGCTCAGCCATCACCATTCACCCTCAAAAGTCAACCAGAAAAGGATTGTGGACAATGCTTCTATGTTCTATATATACTATGTACTATCTGTAATCTCTGCATCATTTAATATGCAAAGCTAATACTTATGCTTTTGTTTCAGTTTTGTTCCAGATTTTCACTTGGTTTTTGATTTCTGCTTCCTAATTCTATTAAACTGCTGATTAGATGCCCCATCCTATTGACACATCGATTTATGCTGTACAATCTGCCTTGAATCTCAGTGAGAAAGGTGGACTATAAATAATGTGAATAAACAAAGTTCTTAGTGGAAATATTTCCTTCATTGTGCCAACATCTGAGATCATCTCCAGAGGGCAAGGATTTGAACTCACTGGTGCAACTGAGACAATATCTCTCCTATATTATAAAGCTGCTTTGGGGTAGCATCTCTCCTATGGGGTGGCAGGATTCGATTCACCCCAAAATCAGTTGGCTCCAAGAACTGCCACTCACAACAGGCGCTGTGACCACTGCCTGCGTTCTCAGACTCCCACCCACACAGGCGGCGCCAGCCCAGACGAGCCTCAGAAGGTGGTGTCGTTGCTCTGCTGAACACACCTCCTGTCTTCCTCCGGCCCAAAGTTCTGCCGTGCCTCCCCAACACCTTGCCTGTCTCTGCGCTGCCTCTGCAGCTGCTCCCTCCAGATCGACAGCCAGTGCAGGCGGCTGCCCTGCCTCGAATGGGCGGGGGGGGGACGAGCCCGACCAGCTTGGCCCACCTACACCTCAAATGGCTCGCCGGGGGATGGATGCGGCCGGCTGACTTGGTTACGGGCAAGGCCGCCCGCCTTCGCACGGCAGCTGCTTGTGCGGCTGGTGGAGAGAGGCCTGAGCCTGGCCGCTTTGGCCCACTGGGGCCTCCAACAGGCAAGGAGGAATGAGGCCGGCCACCTTCGCCCACCGGCACCTTGATCCAGCTGTGGGAGGAGGGGTGTGCCCAGCTGCCTTCGCCCACTGGCAGCTCAAGCCAGCATTCGGGAGATGGATGACGCCACACCACTTGGGCCACCGGGGCCTCCAACAGGCGGGGGGCATGCTGGGTGGCTTGGCCCACCGTTGCATCGAGCGCCCCATGGAGGGGGGAGGCTGCGGCCGGCTGCCTTGGCCCATCGGGGCCTCAGACAGGCAGGGGAGGGGGCCGTGCACCTTGGCCCAATGGGGACTGGAGCAGCCGGGAGGGGGGGAGGCCGTCGCCCACCACCCAAGCGAGCGCTCATTGTCTCTTGGTACAACGGACCTTCTTCCTAGTCTTAACATAACACAAAATTCAGGGAAGAGAAGCACATTTTGACACGGCATTTTCTTCACATGAAATGTGCACTGGCAACGTTGTTTTCATGTTTATCAGATTTGTTGTAGGAATTGTTGTTCTGAAATGATGAATGACACATGAGGATATTTTTGCCATATATTGTCTATCATTTTATTATCAAGTGCAAAGAATAAAGTAGAGGCTGTGTGAGACTAGCAAACTAAAGAGTTTATGGGGTCAATTTAGGTTACTTACATGAATAAATTTTTAGGGTGTGGCAAGTTTCTGTTGCAGGATTGATGTCACAAATTTTTAGATCACACGATCCCTCTCGGTCCTTGGGTATGCAGTGAATATACCCTACAGCATCTGCTACAAAAGATAAATTCTCATTATAATGCCAAAGGCATCATCTAGCCACTGTAATCTATGCACTGATTATACCTATATCAGACTATTGTAATGCATTTTGTACGGAATTTGAAGCCTGTTTAGAGACTTCAACAGGTTTGAAATGCAGTAGAAAGGCTGCTTGTAAACTGAGTTACATGGTGTGTCTTACTAGTTTTAAAAAGTCCTCCACTTACTACTGATTTACTTGAAGACAAAATTCATAGTGCTGGCTTTTACTTATAAGTCCCTCGAACATCTGGGACCAGCATACCTTATAGATCTCCTTCATCCATATCATTCTTTCTACTGGTTCAGAATGTTGTCTCAGATCCTGTTCTTTGTGCTGTCACAGCCAGATGGAGTATCATCAGAGACAAAGCATCATCTGTTATGGCTGTGACCCAAATCTACAGGTTTATTTCAAATCTGGTGGGAAATGGCTATGCTTGAGGATGATTTTTTAATTGTTCTATGAGTTCTGATGGGTGATTGTACTATGCTACTATAAAATTTGGTTTATTCTTGTTTTTGCTTTCTATTTTTTAATTAATTCAAAAGTTAACTGAAAATATCTTTCTTCCCCTTCCCAGAGGTGTGAGTGGGGTTCTATTGTCCTTCATAATTTTCTAGGGCAAACTATCTCTTCCTCTTATGCAGTTTCACTGTCAATAGGTGCAAACTCATTCTCCTATCCCCATGACCAGTGGTCCCATGCCATTCTTTCTCATTTTTTTAAATATCAGACTCATTTCTTCTTAGAAATTAACATAGTTCAATTTGCAGCTGCTGTTGATAATTCTTTATCAGTGCCATCCTATGCGGAGTTACACCCTTCTAAGCCAATTGACTTCCATGGACTTAGATGGGTATAATTCAGTTTAAGATTACATTATGTATGACCTTTATTTTCCAGGCAGTCACCAAAGGTCTTATGTTGATCAGCACAACCTATTAACTTTGTTTTAACAATCAATTATAGATAATGGTGAATTGTCTTTGACTTGCAAAAAGTTCTTTGTTGTGCAAAAAAAAGGTTAATTAAATGATTGTTTTTATGACTGTTTCACAAAAAGAAAAGTTTAAATTAAATCTCCATTCCTTCAGAATCCTTTAAAATTTTGACCCCAGTTCTTCATTATGTACTTTATGTAGTACAGAGAAAAAACTTCTGTATTGATCTCCAAGCCATTAGTCTTTCTTGCATATTAAGCCTGTAGTAGCATTACCACAGACTAAAGTTCACCCAAGAACTTACCTCCTGGTGTTAGGCAGAAGAAGACAAGGAGCAGGATCTGATGCACAGGAAGCATTTTGAAATTAGAAGGACTGGGTGCCACAGCAGAGCCAAAATGACAGAGTGAAAAACACCGGCCTTTGTCATGTCCAGTAAGGTAGATAAACTGCATCTTTTTATCCCTTCGATGACCCAGAAATGAAAGTACTGTAGAGAACATTCTGTCTTTAGGAGGTAAATGGAGGTAAAGGCTTCTGGACCATGACACTGCAAATTAGCTACTTATGACCAAGGAACAGAGTACTGAGTAGATTCATGTACAGAGCTACGGTGACCTCTGAAACCAACCTCTGCCTTTCAGATCTGCTCTTTCAGCAACAAAAATGGAATACAAAACAAAACCTGATATCACAATGGTCCATTTCTATTTACATGTTTAACAGTACAGTCCTAAGCAGAGTTGCACCCTTTGAAGTCTATTAGCTTGCAGTAGAAGTTGGCCAGATCTCTTGCATACACAATAACTGGGAGAATGTACAATCAGTTAATAATTATAATGATGGTAATAATAATAATACCAAGAAAAATTGCTGGAAGAGGTCTCCTGAAAGTTAAGTTGAAGAAGAAACATGAGCTCTGAATAACTATACCAATGAAAGATAAGAGAAGCATCTAATAGAAGTTTACAAGACAAACATATATAAGGTTACATAAACCAAAGAAGATTACAAAAAGATTGCAATCAAAACCCACTTTGACAACTGGAAGGAAAAGCACTTTCATGGGCAATATTTGAAAGACATAGAAGACAGCTGATAATGAAAACACCTGGAAGTGGCTCCAAAATGGGCACTTGAAGAAAGAAACGGAAGGACTCATTCTAGCTGCACAAGAGCAGGCACTCAAAACTAATAATATGAAATCCAAGATTCAGAAGACCAGTGATGATAGCAATGTCAGCTTTGCAAGATGAAGGATGAAACAATCAGTGTTTGCAGTAAAATTGCTCAAATTGACTATAAAGAATGTCACAACAGAGTCGCAGCTATGTTGCACTGGAATCTTTGCAAGAAGTATGGCTTACCATCAGCCAGAAATTCATGGGAACACAAACCAGACAAAATCATGGAGAATGATGAAACAAAGATTCTTTGGGACTTCCAATTACAAACAGATAAACTTCTAGAGCATAGCACCCCTGATATCACAATTGTAGAAAAAATGGGAAATAAGGTTTAGATCATTGACATTGCAATCCCAGGAGACAGCAGAATAGAAAAGAAAAAACAGGAGAAGATCACAAAATACCAAGACCTATGAATAGAATTAGAGCATCTCTGCGAGAAGAAAGTTACCATCATGCCAGTTGTCATTGGAGCTCTTGGAGCAGTGCCTATAAGCAAATAACACCAGCTCAGCTCCAGAAGACAGTGTTGCTTGGAACAGCAAGAATTCTGCAAAGATTCCTCTGCAATTCACAAGAACTTGGCTAGATATCGAATTGCAGAACAGCATCTAATAATAATCACCAGGTTAATAGTGAAAAGAGAAGAAATTAGAACAGTTAATATCAAATGAGTTATTTTCCAAGGAGACTCACAATCACCACTACTCTTTGTCATTGCCTTAATACCACCAACCTAATACCACTCAAATTGCAGAATACCATCCACTGGTCAAATATCTGACTATAATAATTTAACTGTCGAATCATTGATTTCCTGCTAAATTGATTCCCTGCTAAATTGATTATAGAATGGTTTGTTGGTTGTCAATTGTGAATATTGATTTGTTGTATGCTTATGAAATTTGGGAGTTTAGGTAGTCATTAGTTAGTTACATTTATCACTGGCCTTTATTAAATTTACTGGCCAGTGAAGGGATCTTATTTGGCAATCAAATTAGATAACTACAGACTAAATTAGTGTGGTTATAACCAAAGACAGGCTTGGGCAATTAAACTAAGTTAGTGGCACAGCAATCCTGTAGTAATTGTTAACATTCGTAATTAACTGCTAGTAGCCATACACATAAGATTCAACATCTTCACTCATCCTTATTAGTCAGTCTGAGGCTCTCCACAAAGACCATCAACTGTAGTGAGATGATGGGGCTAGAGATTCCAGTGCTCCTGGGGAGGGGAAAGTATAGCGATGGGACTAGGCATGGTGGATTGGGGGGATTGAGAAATAGATTAGTTCGATCCTCTTCCAGACTGCATCCCATCACAAAGGTTGCTGGCAGTGGGGCTAGGATTAATGACACCCCTCCGACATTGGTGTTGTGTAACGCCAGGTCCATAAATAATAAAACCATGGTCCTTTGGGACTTCCTGCAGGAGCAGGGTGTGGACCTGGCATGCAAGACCGAGACCTGGGTATGAGATGGGGAACAGCTGCTCTCTCCCAACTAGCTCCTCCTGGGTTTTTGGTCCTCCACCAATCACAGACTATGGGGCGAGGGGAGTAGTGGCTCTATTCATTCAGGAGGCTTACTCCTTCAGAGCACTCCTGGTGCCAAGGATCACTGGCATAGAGTGCATTGGCCTGGTGTGGGAGGCCAGGGAGAGTTTGGCCATTTCACTGGTGTTCCGCCCTCCCAATGCACCGGCCAATGCCCTACCGTCCCTGGTGGAGGCCATGCCTGGCTGGGCATTGGAGCACCCTAGGCCGATGATGTGGCTTCCACACAGGCAGAGGACCTGGTGCCATCCATGACAGCACTGGGACTCTCCCAATATATAGCGGCTCCCACTCATCAGGCGGGCACATGCTGGATTGGATCTTTGTGGCTGGAGTTATGGTGGACTAGATCGCCACTATGGTGGTGCCATGGTTGGACTACTATGCCCTGAAGGCTCAAGTGAATGTCCCACTCCAACCTGGTTTGGGCAGCGAGCATATTTTAGCTTGCCTGCAGAGACAAATGGACCCTATGCGGCTTCAGGCAGCTCTGCAGGATCCTTTGCCCCCTGGCGGCTCATTGGATGAGCTTGTGGAGGACTGACACAGCCAACTCTCCACAGCCATGAATATTTATTTATTTATTTATTTATGTTTGCGATTTCTATCCCGCCCTACCCAGTGGCTCAGGGCAGCTAACAACAATCTAAAAATTCATACAGCAATAAAAACAATAGTACATATATAAAAACAGGTGCTTCAATCTATGATATTATACTAAATGCTCAGCAGCTCACATTTGCGATCGATGTTCTTGATAGCGGAAGCGCCAGGAACGGTAATTCCCCAACACCGTCAGGCGACATCTACCCCCGAGGGTACGGTAGATGGATGGTACATCGCGGTGGTGGTATAGCGATGACAGTGGCGGCGGCTCCTACCCAAAGGCCTGGTGGAAGAGCTCCGTCTTACAGGCCCTGCGGAACTGCATAAGGTCCCGCAGAGATTGCTCCCTGACACCTTCTGTGCCCCCGTGCCAGGCTGGCTCTGTGGTTTACCCCAGAGTTGCGGCTGATGAAGTGGAGGCTAAGACAGCTAGAGAGACAGTGGTGGCACACCCACGACAAAGTGACAAGAACATCCTATGGGTCGTTTATGAGGACCTATGAGATGGCAGTCAAGGCTGCAAAGAGAGAGTAGTATGTAGCCACAATTGCATCTGCGAGCTCACACCTGGCCCAATTGTTTAGAATGATTCAGTCTTTAACTACTCTGCCTCAGAGCAGACAAAACATTAGGGAATTGGATATTGGCTGCGAGGCTTTTGCGAGTTTTTTCACAGATAAAGTCCTGTCACTCCGTCACAACCTCCCCACCACAGCTGAGACAGTGAGTGACCTCGAGGCTCCATGCATGTCTTCTAGTCTGGCTATGGATCAGTTCGACCAGCTCAGCCGAGAGGAAGTTGACAGAATACTCATAACTGTATGCCTTGACCCCTGCCCATTGTGGCTGATTAAAGCAAGCCATGATGAGTTATGAGGTTCCCTATGGGAAATTGTCAACAAGTCCCTCTCTGAGGGACCATTCCTGAAGAAGCTATCCTTGGATCTAGCAGAACTGACAAACTACTGGTCAGTTTCCAACTTGCCCTATCTTGGCAAGATAACTGAAAGGGCAGTGGCTAATCAGTTACAGAGGTTTCTGGATGACACTTCCATTTTAGGCCCCTTCCAGTCTGGCTTTTGCCCAGGCCACAGCATGGAGACAGTACTGGTCACCCTCACGGGTGATCTCCGAAGACATCTGGACCAAGGTGGGATGGCAGTACTGCTGTTGTTAGACCTGTCAGCTGCATTTGACATGGTTGACCACCACTTACTGATCCACCATTCTCGGACACCTCCCTAACAATGGAGGTCCAGGTAGCAGTCAGTGCCAAGTCAGTCTTCTACCATCTTTGGCTGATCGGGCAGTTGGTTCCCTTCCTTGAACGTGGCAAATTGGCAACAGTAATCCATGCAATGGTCACCTTGAGCATACCTGAGGGACCACCTTCCCCCACATGTTCCCCAGAGAGCACTGTGTTCAGGGACGCAAAACCTCCTATTTCTCCCTAGCCCTAAAGAGGACAGACTGGCCATCACCAGGGCTAGAGCCTTCTCTGTGGCAGCACTGCACTGGTAGAACGAGCTCCCAGAGGATATCCCCTGTGGAACTTGCTACAATTCTGCAGGGCCTGCAAGACAGAGCTCTTCCACCAGGCATTTGACCACATTTGACCACATCTAACATCTGGAACATCTGGTACAACTTGCATATCAGAGCCTTCCCTGGGATCTTGCCATTACCATTGTTGCACTGGCTGACTCCTGTCACAAAAATATTGGATATGGAAATATTGGAACATGTTTGCTGCTGCATAGGAAAACTATGAATGTATAGCACTTTAGATTTTATGTTAGTTTTAAACTGTTTTTAAAAAAACTGTAAGCCACCCTGAGCCTGCTTCAGCAGGGAGGCTGGGGTATAAATCCAATAAATATAAATATAATGATAATGATAATAATAATATCAATGTGTCTTGTTTTACCAAAGATAACAAATAATGGTAAATTTGGAACAAACATTATTATGGCTCTCTTGTTTAGTTGGTTCATTTAGGGCCAAACTACAAGTTATGGTGTCCAAGTTAAGGCTCACGTCCACTCTGCATGGTAGTTTCCCAACACCTCATGTGGAGCAACATGTGGGGCCACAGTGGCCACTTGCCCCTGAACCTAACTCTTGCCCCCATGTACCTTTCCACATATACTTCCACATGTTCTACAGGCAAAAATCCTGATGTGAAAGTATGCAGATGCTGATGGATTTATGGATTTTTGGAGGCTGTCTATGTTCCATTACTAATGCATCTTGTTGCCAATGTAAACTGCTTATGTTTACAGAAGGATCATCTACTCTTGATAAAGAGGCTCTTCGAAACAACCTTTTATCAATAGTCCATTGGGTTTGGATCCTTACTCATCAACTGCTTCATAACCCTAACACAGACAGGATGGAGTGAACTTTCTTACTACAGCAGGATACTATTTGGAGAGTATTTCATACATCACGGAAAGGTTTTTTCTATTATAGGATTTCTTGCATTTTCTACATTTGGAATGGACACTTTTCCTATCTAATTTGTGTTTATGTATAAGAACCTTTGTTATTTGTTTATATTTATATTTAACACACTCAGATTTTCCATATATTAATTTCAACCCATTCATAACTTGTAAATTAAATGAATAGGAGGTTTGTTCTATTTTAATTCCCACTTTCTCCATTTCAAAAATCAAGTCTGATACCTGGTATAAGTAATTAGCATGATAGTATAATTTAAAATCAGGAACACCAATTGTTTTTCTTGTTTTCATCTTGTAAATATAAGTCCACTTATGTCGTAATCCCTCTTATTTATTTTTCAGGTGTTGTAATTTTACTGGAAATGTATTCCAGTCCAAAGAAATTGTGAAATAAACTGTTACTACCTTTTAATTAATTGATCATATTTATAGCCTATTTCTTTGCAATTTACCCACAAAGTGGCATCCAGAAGTAACTGAATAGTAACACATAATATAAGAAATAGTTGAATAGGTCTGCACAACCAGCTAACAAAAACAACCTTAAAATCAATACAAATACAATAGGAAAAATAATAGAACAATAAAACCAGTATTCCTGCTATCTTTTTTTTATTCCTGCTATCTTGACAGCTAACATTTCAAAAATATCTAAAGTAATAATGTTATCTTAAATGTAAAAGATCAAGCAGCGAGCAAGAGAGAAAGAGATTTACTTTCTGCAGTTTTTATTAGGAAACTTCATTTTGCTATTCTAGATGGGTAGCCATGTTAATCTATAGCAGTGAAATAAAACAGGAATCCAATGGCACTTTAGAGACTAACACAATTTATTCCAGTATTAAGTATACATGAGTCAGAGCTTACTTCATTAGGTGTCTGAAACATCCATCCATAAGGACAATGACTTTACAGTAAAGGGTACAAAGAACAGAAAGCTTGGGGTGGAGGGAATTAAGAGAGGGCAGTTTATTAGATAACATTTCATACTTTTTTTTCTATCAACAAGATTAATTTTTGGTCAACTGAATGGCTAGATAATGAACTGGCCTTTCAATCCAGTGATATATTTTCTTTTTTGGTTTTGTAATTGTATACCAGTCATGCCCATTTTGTCCTTGTGTAGTCCTCTTATTTGTGGACTCCAAAGGTGTGCTCACAGAGCAAGCCCCAAGAGGCATCAGCACAGATCTATACAATGGAGCTAGTTTTTGGATTGGTCCTTATGCCATGATGTTTATTTGGTAAAGGTTACTGACAGAGCTGCGGTGGCTCAAGTGGTTAAGACGCTGAACTGCAGGCTGTAGAAGGTCAGTAGTTCGGCAGTTCGAGACCCGGGTGCCGCATGATGGAGTGAGCTCCCATCTCTAGTTCCAGCTCCTGCCAACCTAGCAGTTCGAAAGCAAGAAATTGCAAGTAGATAAATAGGTACCACTTCGATGGGAAGGTAACAGCGTTCCGTGCGCCTTGATGTTTAGTCATGCCAGCCACATGACCACGGAAACGTCTTCGGACAGTACTGGCTCTTCGGATTTGAAACGGAGATGAGCACCGCAACCCTAGAGTCGGATTCGACTGGCTTTCGAGCAAGGGAACCTTTACCTTACTGACAGAGAACCTGATTTCTTATCTAGCATCTTCATTTTCAAGTTGCCTATCATCATGGTCTTCTTTCCACACTGTGCTGTCTGCTATAGAACCTTTGCAGAAATGTGTTCTAAACTGCAATTTTAGTGCATGCATCATGAGAAGTGGGTCTTAGCATTTTACAGCATTAACTGGGAACACAGTTTGGAATATACTCAACATTCCCCTGAGGCTGTGCCTCTTAGACAAGGTATGTGGAGGCATGTCTGCCATCACTGATGCTTCCATTGAGAAGCCTTCAAGGAACTCTGAGTTTCCTGCAAACACTCATTGATAAGCATAGAGCATTGCAATGAGGGTTACTGTATACATACATAAATGCAGACAGGAACTTGCAACCAATTGATGGCAACTCCAGCAATGGGCTTTCAAGGCAAGTGAGAAGCAGTGGTGGGTTGCCATTGCCTTTCTCTACAGAACCATTCTTGGTGGTCTCCCATCCAAGTACTGAAACAAGTAATGAACCAAGATCTGATGAGATCTGGCTATACCATGCTGCCTTCCCTCCCCCACATGGTATTAAATCACAGAAAATCATTTGATATGGATATTAACTTATGATTCATTATTTTCTCAGCATACATATGTGATTTATGGGCAATAATGATAATTCCAGATGGACAGGTGTGTAGCAGCAGAATAAAACAGGAGTCCAGAGATACCTTTAAAAGTAACAACATTGATTCCAGTATAAGCTTTTGTAAGTCAACGTTCACTTTGATAGATGCATTAGAATGTAAATCCATCAGTCTGATTTCTATACCCCACAAAAAGTAGGAAGTTATGTTACAAAGTTCAAAGCAAGTTCCTGCAAGCACTTGCAGTTCAAAGCAAGATCCAATCCAAAGAGTAATCAGTTCACTCAGCATGGATATGAGACACACTCAGATGTTGTTAAGCAAAATGTAAAACTCAATGCAGGATGAAATGAGATAAACAGATGCATTAGGAAATTACAGTAGTATAGATGAAGTAATTAGCATCTGGAAGGAGTGGGGCATGCAATATATTAGCACCTATAGTGAGATGGGAATCCAAAGTTCCTGATAAGGTCTGAGAGTTAAATTTTCTTGCATTTGTTAATAAATTCTAGT
>NW_015168695.1:482363-484268 GCF_001447785.1 Gekko japonicus
AGGGGATTGGATTTTTACCCCACCCTTTACTCAGAGTGGCTTACAATCTCCTTCCCTTACTCTCCCCACAACAGACCCCCTGTGAGGTAGGTGGGGCTGACAGAGCTCTTGAGAGAACAGCTCTAAGAGAATTGTGACTGACCCAACGTCACCCAGCTGGCTGCATGTGAAAAAGTGGGGAACCAAACCTGGTTCTCCAGAGCAGAGTCTGCTGCTCTTATTTCCTCAAAGGATATGATTTATATTTGGGGATGTCAAATAGATTGAATTATTTTAAGATTGTATTGAATCTATTGTTGTGAGCCGCCCTGAGCCCGCTTGCAGGAAGGGCGGAATATAAATCGAAATAATAAATAAATAAACAGCTTTTTGTACATTTCATGGCAAAGAAATCTCATTTATAAGAAACCCAACTTCAAACCTCAGGAGATTCACCTAACACTAACTGCTACCCGCATTCAATTACAGAAAAAACAAGTGCACGTGGATTATATTGGTAAAAGCTTGGGATTGCAAAATGGGAAGAAAAAAGCAAGGACCTTTGGGGAAGAAACAACAAAATCATTGGTCAGCAAATGGCCAATAGTTTAGGTAAGGAATGCTGTTCAGGAGAGCAGGAGCTTGGGGTGGGGTCTTTCAGCTTTATCACAGCACAGGGAAAAGAAAGGACTGTCTACAAGGCATTCCCCTAGCATAACTGATGTAACTGACATTTCAAAGGACAGTGTCCCCCCCCCCCATGTTATTTATGGGAAGGTGTAAAGAAAGTTGGTTCTTTAAGATGGTTTGCTTTATTCCAGAGTTTGAGTCAAGCTTCAAATGCGGCCTGCTTGTAAATTAAGACAGTTTAGAAATGGCTTTGCTGAAGCTGGGACAAACTGACCTTGGAGAGTCCAGATAACACAGCTGTGGAGTTGTTTGGTACTCCCAAATAACTACATTCCATTCAATCAAGTCCCATGATTTACACCTGTAGGAAAGGGCTGTCACTGGCTACAGACAGTGACGACTCTACCTCCCCCTTGTCAAATCGTGGCTTAGGTAATCTGCCTTACTACTGGTTTAACACATTGGCTATTATTGTGTCCGCTGACCGCCACCAGAGTCCAGCAAGACCCAGAGCTTGACTCTGGGTGAACAATGGGGACTTGGATCCTAGTCCCTCCACTGGGGAACCAATGGGAACCATGGCGGGAGATTCAAACCCGCCAACGGGACCCAGGCGTGTGTCCCCAAGGGTGTATATAGTTGGCCGGCCGGCCGTTAGAGTTAGTTCGTGTTGTGTACCAATAAAGTGTGCTATGCACTATGTCGGTTTTTGTCCTTCATCCATGTGGCTAACCCATGACACAATAGCTATACATCACCACCTAGGGTCCCTATTGGCCTATAGGCCTGAGACCACCAGGGTCCCTTGCCCATAAGAATAGAGATTTCTAGCTATGCCTCTAGTGTGATGGTGACTACTTGAGATCTGGACATGCAGAAGCCCACTCGCTCACTTGCAGCCGTCTTGACTGTTGCTTGCAAGAGCCACACAGCTCCTGACTCTAAGGAGAGCCATTTTGGACTTTTGGAACTTCTGCTAAGAATGGTAACATCTGTATTTGGAATCAATGTCTTACTGTATTAGTTAGTAATTGAACTTTTAGCTTTCTTATTTTTTTTCCTCATTTTTTCTTGTCACTTTTAAAAATATTCTTGCACCTTAATTATATTTTGATATATATATATATATGAACAGTCACACCAAGGGTTTCGTACTTTTGTGTTTTGCAGCCCTTATCCCAAGGAGTTTTGGCCCAGGCTTGGACCAGGACTCTTTGACAGAAGGTTACAAATGAAGAATGGTATAAAATAAATGGCATTTCTGCCATCTGTTTTCCCAGGGTGTATCTTTAAATG
>NW_015168696.1:0-7754 GCF_001447785.1 Gekko japonicus
CTCCCAGGCAATTCTGCCTCACTGGGGAATGGAGGAAGATTAGAGTTCTGATTTTATGTTGGCTGGCACTCCCCTCCTACCCACTGCGGGGGCTGGAATGGCCTTGGGACCAAGAGACGGCTCACGCCCACCAGGCTGTGAAACCGTGCAAGAGAGATCTCAAGCCTTCCACAGGGTTGGATGTGCCACAACGAGCTCCCCTCACCGAGGAGGATGTGGCGCCTTCCTGACTGAAGGCTGAGGGGGAAGCAGAGACTTCAAGGGGGGCAGCGGGGAGGGGGCTTCCGATCAAAAGAACACCCATTCTCTCTTTGGAGAAGTCCGCCTCCTTACCCAGAGACATTGCAAGACATTTCCAGTATTCCGCCTTTCCTGTTCAGTGCCCAGAGAACAAAACCCACAACAACATTATTTAAGGAGGAGGAGATTGGATTTATACCCTACCATTCACTCCCCAAAGGAGTCTCACGGCGCCTTTCCCTTCCCCTCCCCACAACAGACACCCTGCGAGGTAGGTGGGGCTGAGAGAGTTCTTTTGAGAACTGCTCTTGAGAGAACAGCTCTGGGCCAACTTGTGACTGACCCAAGGTCACACCAGCAGCTGCATGCGGGGGAGTGGGGAATCAAACTCGGTTCTCCCAGATTAGAGTCTGCACCCTTAACCACTACATCAAACTGGAGCAAAGCAAATGAAATTGCTGTGGGGAGAAAAGATAGCTTAAGCTAAGGCTGCCTTTCCTTCTCCTTGACTGGGGTGTTCAGAAGGAAACCCCCAATGTAATGTCTGGAAAAGGTAATGTCTGGTGTACAAAGAATAGAAAAAGACCCTGCAGAGGGCAGCAAAAAGACAATTAGATAGGATAGTGAGGTCAGCACCTTCTCTCCTGTTAAGTGCAATGGTGGAGGATTCAGCAGAGGTGATGGTGAGGGAGTACCACTGATCCCCTGGAGTACTGGTCATGCAAGGCTGTCATCTGGCCTGACCTCTCTTGTGTAGCCATGAGCCCTGAGTCTGCCTAATACCCAAACCTCAGTTCACAATCAGGAGGGTACAAAATGTGAGTCCTCAGTCAAGGGACTCAGTGTGAGCAGAGAGATGGGGTGACTCCGATCCTTGAGTCCACCTAATAGCCGAACCCTAGCAGGGGTTCTTAGCCAAGGCACCCAGTAGCTTAGCCCCACCACTCTGTGTGAGCAGAGAGACAAGGTGGCTTAGATCCCTGAGTCCACCTAACGCCCAAACCCCAGAATGAGTTCCTGCTGGACTTTTTCTACAAAAAGAGCCCTGTTCCAGGTATAAGCTTTCGAAAGTTAACGTTCCCTTCACTAGGAGAAGTTGGAATGGAGATCCAGGAGTTCTTATATCCCAGTCCGAAGGTCAGAGGGGAGTTGCAAAGGAGGAACTCAGGATGCGAAGGTCCCATGCACGTTGTAATCTGCTTGATGAGAGCAGAGAAGAAATGTTTAGGGGCAGAGCTACTGCAGACCAAAGTTTGAGTCCAGGGGCTTGAAGACCAGCACAGTTTTATTCTGGGTATACGCTTCCGTGTGCATGCACACTTCCTCAGATCTCAAGAAGTGTGCACGCACACGAAAGCTTATATCCAGAAGAAAACTTTGTTGGTCTTAAAAGGGACGCTGGACTCAAAACTTTGTTCCCCCGTAACTGTAGTATATTTACAGTCCCATTTCATTTCCATCAGAGCGGCCTACGCAAAGAGTCTAAGACAGACTGGCCTCCAGCCCCCAAGACCTGTTTTGCTTCAGCAAGCGTTATTTGACATATTTATAGCCCATCTCTCTATATAACGACATTCAAGGCAGTTTACAATAGGAAGCAATATAAAAAAAAATCAATAAAGCCTCAAAGAAAAGAACAGATAGAAACAGCAACGTTTACCGCACGTCGTTTTAAAACCAGGTGAGGCCTTGCATATCCTAAAACCGGCGTCGAGAGAGTGCCTTTGGAACCACAGTCTGAAAACAGTAACAACCGGACGAAGTCGCTCAGATCCCACACACAGGCGGCCATGGACGCTCCAGAGAATGCGCAAGCAGACCTCTGCCTGTTGCCTAAGAGAGTACAGATATGGCACCAGGCGAGCCTCTACGGAGAAGGAGTTCCAAGCCTGGGCACCACCACTGAGAAGGCCCCGCCCGCCTTTTACGCTCACCCACCTAGCTTCAGAGTGTCAGGACACTAACAGCAGGACTTCTGACGTCCTCAACTGGCATGGGAGAAGGCGCTTCTTCAGGTGCCCTGATTATCGGGCCGCAGAGGGCTTTAAGAGCAAAACCAACACTCAGAATTGTGTCTGGAAGTGAACCCGAAAACAGCATCAAGATGCCATTGCTAAACTTGTCCGGATGCCAACCGAACTGCCGCGTTATGAGCCCACTGGAGCTTCTGAACAGTCTTCATGGGGAGCCCCACTTAGCACATATTGCAGTAGTCAACCTAGAAGTCAGCCAAGCACCGACAACTGCCGCCAATCCTACCTCTCAGGACAGGGCAACAGATGGTGAGCCAACTGAAACCAGAGAATGGACCTGACATTACAGAATCAGGCTCTTTCAGACCCTGTAGAGGAGGAAACCTCAACGCTGATTCTTCTTGGGGAGCACATCTCGGTTTATCATTCCGTTTTGGACCAAAGCAAGAAGCATCACTTCTTAAACTAGAAAAGGCTACAATATGATGTGGTCCTTCAACAGTTTTACTTAATTACTTATAAGTTAGTTTGGAAGGAGGAATAAAAACCAACAGCAGATGTATGAACGGCAGCTACATTTTATTTAATCATTGGTCTCCTATTGTTTGACTTTGAAAGCCTGAGATAATTTTGTTATGTTTTTTTGTATGCATGTGTGTGTGCTTGTGAGCAGTGTTCCCTCTAAGCTGAGTGAGTGTGAGCTAGCACAGTTTTTTTTTTAGCCTCCAGCTCACACATTTTTGTCTCCGCTCAGGAAGGAGGGCTCCAGAGCAAACTAATTTATCCAGTAGCCAAATTGCTCACTCACAACTTTAATGCCAGTAGCTCACAAGGTAGAATTTTTGCTCACAAGGCTCCACAGCTTAGAGGGAACATTCCCTGTGAGGTAGGTGGGGCTGAGAGAGCTCTCTCGAGGACTGCCCTTGAGAGAACAGCTGTGAGAGAACTTGTGACTGACCCAAGGTCACACCAGCAGCTGCACATGGAGGCACGGGAAATCAAACCCAGCTCTCCCAGGTTGGAGTCCGCACTCTTAACCATTACACCAAACTGGCTCAGTTCAAGTCCAGTAGCATCTTAGAGACCAACGAGATTTCCAGCGTATGAGCATTTGAGAGTCAAAGGGATCTGACGAAGACTGCTGTGAGTCTCGAAAGCTCATCCCTGGAAAATCTTGTTGGTCTCTGAGGTTCTACTGGACTCGAATCCAGCTCACCTCAAAGAGAGGATTCTGTACCCGGCTTGGTGGGCTTTGGCTGGAAAGATCTGGGTTCAAATCCCCCCCTCGGTCATGAAGCTCACTGCTGAGTCAGTCACTATCTCTCAGCCCGATCTACCTCACAGGGTTAGTGTGAGTAGGGAAGGGAAACTTACACAGGCCACTGTGAGATCCTCAGGGAGAAATGTCATTTATGTGTCTGCGTATCATGCAGCCACCAGAAAAAAAGGGCTCTAAGGTGGAAGAAAGAGCTTGCTTCTAGACATCTAGGGAGGATGTTGACAAGCTCAAGCGTGTCCAGAAGAGGGCAACCAGGATGGTGAGAGGGTTGGAATCCAAGTCTTACGAGGAGAGGCTGAAAGAATTGGGTATGTTTAGCCTGGGAAAGAGAAGGCTTAGAGGGGACATGATTGCAGCCTTCAAGTATTTGAAGGGCTGTCATGTAGAAGATGGAGCGGATCTATTCTCTCTTGCTCCGGATTGCGAGACTAGGTCTAATGGGTGGAAATGACAAGGGAGTCGTTACCAGCTAAATATCAGGAGAAACTTCCGAACTGTAAGAGGGGTTGAGCAGTGGAACAGACTGCCTCGGGAGGTGGTGGATGCTCCTTCGCTGGACGTTTTCAAGCGAAGGCTGGACAATCATCTTTTGGGTATGTTGTAGGTATGTAGGGCTATCTTTTGGCTATGCTCCTGCAGAGTGCAGGGGGTTGGACTAGATGACCTGCGAGGTCCCTTCCAACTCTAACATTCTATGATAGACCTGGGAGGAACAAAAGAGCATGCTGTACCCAATAAGAAATTGCATTTTCCCCCCCTTTTGTGTTTCATCCTGCACAAACACACCCCAAAAGCAGGTACCCGTGTCTCCTGCTGACGAAAACCATCTTCAACCTCCTCTCTGGCATCTGTGGCTTCACCAAGTTTGCTTACTCTCTAAGGGCTTTTCACATGGGCTTAGACACTTGGCATTTTTTGAAGTAAAATCCTCAGGGTGCTGAACCCTCTAAAAGGTAAAGGTAAAGGTTCCCTTGCTCGAAAGCCAGTCGAGTCCGACTCTAGGGTTGCGATGCTCATCTCCGTTTCCAAGCCGAAGAGCCAGCGCTGTCCGAAGACGTTTCCGTGGTCATGTGGCCAGCATGACTAAACACCAAGGCGCACGGAACACTGTTACCTTCCCACTGAAGTGGTACCTATTTATCTACTTGCAATTTCTTGCTTTCGAACTGCTAGGTTGGCAGGAGCTGGAACTAGAGACGGGAGCTCACTCCGTCATGCGGCACACTCGGGTCTCGAACTGCTGAACGAACGACCCTCCACAGCCTGCAGTTCAGCGTCTTAACCCCTTGAGCCACCGCAGCTCCGCTGAACCCTCTACCCAGTATGAAATCACCATGTTTCCTTTTGTGCTCGATTCCTCCCAAACACACCCAGATGGCCTCTGCGGAAACCAGCAGTGATCCTGGTGGCTTAAAGGCTACCCATGGCTAGCCCAACCAGTTATTCAACTCCGCCAACTGAGCACCTTTTATTGGCAGGTAACACATTTTCTACCAAAGCAAGAACATGTTGTAATACACGTACTGCGATCGACACGGAACAACGTTCCCTATAGTTAAACTCCTAGAAAGCTCTGCAGATTTGAGACAATGAGATGGAACTTATCTTGTGGCTTGCTCCAAAATCCTCTCAATGAAAGAACCTCTTTTTGGCCTTTCTGTTGACACCTGCCAAACTACAACTTCTGCATTCCTGTGGTCATGGGTGTGTTGCGCCCCTGTGTTTTAGAAGGTATTAAGCGAA
Organism: Gekko japonicus; assembly: GCF_001447785.1. Taxonomy (NCBI): domain Eukaryota; kingdom Metazoa; phylum Chordata; class Lepidosauria; order Squamata; family Gekkonidae; genus Gekko; species Gekko japonicus. The sequence goes on from NW_015168696.1 coordinate 5,236, forward strand.
AAGGGACTCTCCTCTCCCATAAGTTCCTGCCCGGGAATTAAGATCTCCGGGAGAGGCCCTCCGGACTGTCCCACCAATCAAAGAGGCTCTTCTGGTGGGCCCAGGCGAGAGAGTTTTTTCAGTGGCAGCCCCATGATTGCTGAACAACCTCCCCAAAGTGGTGTGCCGGGCCCCCTTCCCTCTTGATCTTTAGGAGGCAGCTGAAGATGGTTTTATTTAGGACGGCATTTAACTAACTTAATTTTTATTTACTGGCAGTTCTAAATTAGTAAAGGTAAAGGTTTCCCTTGCTCGAAAGCCAGTTGAATCCAACTCTAGGGACGCGGTGCTCATCTCCGTTTCCAAGCCGAAGAGCCAGCGCTGTCCGAAGACGTTTCCGTGGTCATGTGTCCGGCATGACTAGACAACGGGGTGCATGGAACGCTGTTACCTTCCCACCGAAGAAGTAGCTATTTATCTACTTGCAATTTCTTGTTTTCGAACTGCTAGGTTGGCAGGAGCTGGGGCCAGAGACGGGAGTCACTCCGTCACGCAGTACTCGGGTCTCGAACTGCCGAACTACCGACCTTCCAGTCTGCAGCTCAGCGTCTTAACCTCTGAGCCACCGTGGCCCCTTAGAGATTTTAAATTATGGTCTTTAATGTGTTTTTCTTGTTTTATTTACACTGCAAGCCACCTTGAGTTCTGCAAGGTAGAAAAGGTAGCTAACAAAACGTATTAAACTGTGAAGAAATGCATTTTTTCCCTGGGAGATCTGAAATGAGCCAAACCTCCACTTTGCGTTTTACAGGGCATTCCCCACCCCCTTTCCGGGAAGAGAACAGACTGGGAAGAAGGAAGTCAGGCGACAGCTTTACGAAGTTTCAGAGTATTCAATGTAGTTCAGTCAGTTCTCTGTGGGGGTTCCTGCACCCCAATTTTGGCATTATAAGACTTTAAGGTATACCAAGCAACACAAAAGAGAGAAGGATTTGCATGTCATGCCTTTTGGAACAAGGAGCTCTGTGGAGTTACCAACAAGTTCTGCTGTTTGTGTCACAACCAGGCAAAGGCAGAAAACATTCCCTTATGCCGGGTTTGGTCTCCATCTACGTGTGGGCAAAGACTTCCTTGATCAAATCAGTTTCACAGGGCAGACGTGGTGGTCTGCAGGTTGTTCAGTCGCACAGTCGAGTCCGACTCTTCGCGACCCCATGGACCAGATCATGCCAGGCCTTCCGGTCTTCCGCCGTCCTCTGAAGTTTGCTCAACTTCATGTTCGTTGCATCTATGACACTGTCTAACCATCGCATGCTTTGCCGTCCCCATCTTCAACTTTGAGCTTCAATCTTTCCCAGCATCAGGGTCTTCTCCAGTGAGTGCTCCCTTCTCATTTGGTGGCCAAAGTATTTGAGCTTCAGTTTCATTATCTGGCCTTCCAGGGAACAGTCAGGGTTGATTTCTTTTAGGATTGACTGACTGGATCTTCTTGCAGTCCAAGGGACTCTCAAGAGTCTTCTCCAGCACCATAGTTCAAAAGAATCTATTCTTCGGCGCTGGGCCTTCCTTATAGTCCAACTCTCGCAGCCATACATGACTCCTGGGAATGCCATTGCTTTGCAGGAGGGGAGCTGGAATCGGGTCAAGGAGCACCTTCGAGACTAGCAACCCCCCTCCCACCTTCAGACTGGGATAGGCGGACTCTGGGGTCCCCATTCTGACTTGTATCTGACGAAGGGAGCTTTGACTCAAAAACTCATCCCTGCAAAATCTTGTTGGTCTCTTCGGCGCTCCTGGATTTGAATTGAGCTGTCCTGTCAAATTAGCTGGGACCCACTTAAGGGTAAAATGCAGCCAGGAAGACCAGCGGGGAAAGGAGGAGGTCTGTTTTCGAGCAGCAATCCCTCGCTTCAGGGAGTAGAAAAGGCAGGGGCAGATTAACCATTAAGCAGACTAAGCACGTGCTTAGGGCACCAGGGCCAAAGGGGGCACCACAAAGTTGGGGAAAGGGTGCACAACAGAGAGGTCTTTCTCACAACTGAAACGTGTAAAAAACCCAAATAGATCAGTTATGCAAGAAAGACTCAACTCGCTGTGTATATTAACAATTGAAGGAGACATTCTGAGAGGTATTAATCTCAAGGATGTTATCAGTGATTTTGCAAAAATGACATGTAGAAAAATGCCTTTCAGGTCATGAATATTGGAACTCTGATACATTTAACTTGTGCACTATTAAAATAGACGCTGCATTGCATTTTTGTCGAACTTTGTGTAGCCCAAGCTTGGCTTAGTTTGTACAGTATACTGTGTTATCCTAGGAATAAATTTTTGTATTGCTGCAACCTGCATTGTATATCTGGTCAGACAGGTCGACTACTTAAAATGGACTGGGTCAGGGTGGAAAGGAGGGGGGGCACCAAGATTGGTCAGTGCTTAGGGCACTGGTGAGCCTTCATCCGCCCCTGAGAAAAGGGAAGAAGACAGGATCCCTACATCTGGGGCTCAGCCTCCCTATGGCGAGCAGAGAGAAGAGGCTT
>NW_015168696.1:7781-22689 GCF_001447785.1 Gekko japonicus
CGGGGGAGAGAGAGAGAGATACAGAGAGAGAGTTCATCCTGTCAAAGCAGAAACCCTGCGGTGAGCTCCAGCAGTGAACGCCACCGCACGTAATTGAATGCGCACCGCTCCGAGCGATAAGCCATGATGTTCCCAGAGTGGAATGCCCAACTTATCTCGATCGCTGCCCTGACAGAAGGCAGGATTCACAGAAGGCAGGACTCACAAAGACGGGCAGCAAAACACCCATTCCACTCCTCTCTCGCGCACGCTGTCGGCCTTCCAGCTGCCCAAGGAGAGAGCCACACCAGGAGTGCGTAGTTACAGGTGGCTACCAATGGGAGGGGCACCTGACGCCCCTTAGCAGTCGTGCCACAACACAGGCCAGTAGTCATGCTTCAACACAGCAAGCCCCAAACATGCAGGGGGGGAGAGAGAGAGAAAGAGGTCTTCAGAATGCTGCCGGATGCCCCCACGGCTCGCCCAAGAACTGGAACACACCTGAAGCCGCCTTATACTGAATCAGATACAAGGCGAAAGGCAGGGGCACAACAATCTACGAAAGCAAGGGAAAAACGCACGTACCCAGATTTTAACCCCAATAATCAATGAATTTAAATAACAGTAAGACACATGCAGTACTCAGAACAAATTTTCCATAAACAACAGGTAGAAATTCACTGGTAATGTTGAACACAGGTAGAAATCCACAGGTGGAGTTTCTCCACAATTTGTAATAAATTCAAAAAAGTCTTTGAACTGTAAGAAGAAGAAGAAAAGAAGAGAAGAGATTGGATTTATACCCCGCCCTTCACTCGGAGTCTCAGAGCGGCTTACAAACTCCTTTCCCTCCCCCTCCCCACAACATACACCCTGTGAGGTCGGTGGGACTGAGAGAGCTCTTGACAGAAACTGCTCTTTTTCAAGAACAGCTCTGACCAGAACTACGGCTTGCCCAAGGTCATCCAGCAGGTGCAAGTGGAGGAGTGGGGAATCAAACCCGTTTCTCCCAGGTTAGAGTCCGCGCTCCTAACCGCTACACCAAACTGTAAGGATGTGATAGTGTCTCTGCCAGCTGACTCGACGGACCCCGGGTTCTAAATCCGTTTCAATAATTTCTTTTCAAGAATCCTGCTGGATTCAACATTTCAAAGATACATGTAGTCATCCATAAAGCATATTCAGATGCAGCAATCCGCAGTGATTCCCAATGTAGAATCTATCATTTCTTGGAACCTCCCTTCAAAATTCTGAACCATTTCAACATTTTCATTAGAGGGAAAGGTTCTCCACCTGTGGATTTCTACCTGTGATCAACTTTACCAGTGAATTTCTACCTGCTGTTCATGGAAAATTTGTTCTGAGTACTTTATACTGAATCAGGCCATCGGTCCATCAAGGGCAGTATTGTCTACTCAGACTGGCAGCGGCTCTCCAGGGACTCAGGCAGAAAAAGGTCTTTCACAATACCTACTTCCCGGCCCTTTTAACTGGAGAGGCCGGGGATTGAACCTGGGACCTTCTGCATAGTAAGCCGATGCTCTGCCCTTGAGCAGACCGTCAGCCCATCAAGGTCAGTATTGTCTACTCAAAGTGGCAGCATACACCTCATCCCTCCCCTACTGTACCCGCACAACAACCCTGCAAGGTAGGATGGACTAAGAAAGAATGCTCAGTCCCGAGCTTCACAGCAAGCAGGGGTTTGAACCCGAGACTCCACAGTCTCCCAGGCCAAAGCTCTAACTTCTACACGTCAGACGGCAAACGGGGCCATTCCTTTATAAAACTTGGAACACTCACTTATAAAAACAAATTCCTCTTCGCTCATTCACCTGTACAGAAGCCTCTTAGCACCACTTCTGTGGGCAGAAGAGGGAGTCCCGTGTTAACCGGAGGATGCACGGCGACATTTTATGAGTCTTGCTTTGAAGTGGCATGAATTATTAAGAGTACAGCTGTTGGAATAATAGAGAAACACAGGAAGCTTGTCAGAGTCCCCATCACAGGAGAACAAGCTGAATTCCCGACGAGGCAGAGGTGTTGCCAGCCGGTAAAGCAGAGACATTGGCACCGATGCCTACCCACTCTGGATGTTGGGTGCTTGATTACCTCTGTAGGCACTATTGGATCAGGCATTTTTGTCAAAGGATCCAGTAAACGCAAGGGCAAAGAAGATTTTTACTAGCTGCATTTGAGGTGGGAATTATTTCCCTTCCTGAACTCCGCAGACCCGGTCACAAGGATCGCAGAATCGCAGAGTTGGAAGGGGTCCTACAAGCCATCTAGTCCAACCCCCAGCTCAATGCAGGATCAGCCTAGAGCAGGGGTGTCAAACATGCGGCCCGGGGGGGCGGATCAGGCCCCCGGAGGGCTTCCATCAGGCCCGCAGTGGAACTGGCCACCTCCTGCTTCCAGTTCTGCTGCTGCTGCATCATCGCTTGCTTCGCCAGACTCTCTTAATCACTCAGCCATTTCATGTTTTAACCTGGGTCCCAGACTCAGAACTCTGAGCATGAGATTTCTGTGGTGAACGTCAATACATCAAAAGTAGGTTTTGCAGCTTACAGAGCTAATGTTTTAAACATGTTTTTATTTTAAGTAAAAAAAAAACACACCCCTTTGTGTTTGTGTCCTTTATAAAGTTTGTATCTCCGCTACCTGGAGAGCCAGTCTGGTGTCGTGGTTAAGTGTGCGGACTCTAATCTGGGAGAACCGGGTTTGATTCCCCACTCCTCCACTTGCACCTACTGATGTGACCTTGGGTCAGTCACAAGCTCCGGCACAGCTGTTCTTGAAGAAGAGCCGTTTGTGTCAGAGCTCTCTCAGCCCCACCCACCTCACAGGGTGTCTGTTGTGAGGAGGGGAAGGGAAAGGAGTTTGTAAGCCGCTCTGAGACTCCGAGTGAAGGGCGGGGTATAAATCCAATCTCTTCTTCTTCTTCTTCTTACATTTTATGACACACATGGCCCGGCCCGACAAGGTCTCATTTATGTCAGATCTGGCCCTGGTAACAAATGAGTTCGACACCCCTGGCCTAGAGCATCCCTGACAAGTGTTTGTCCGGCCGCTGCCCGAGGCAGCTGATTCCACTATTGCACGACTCTTATTGTAAAGAAGTTTTTCCTAATACCCAGGCGGTATACCTTCCTGCCCTTAATTTAAACCCATGATCGTGAGTCCTCCCCTCTGCTGCCAGCAGGAACAGCTCCCTGCCCTCCTCTAAGTGACAGCCCTTCAGATACTTCAGGAGGTCCATCAACCTCCCTCAACCTCCTCTACTCCAGACTAAACATTCCCAAGTCCCTCAGCCTGTCCTCACAGGGCCTGGTCTCCAGGGTCCATGCTTCCGTAATCTCCAGGCCAGACGATGTACTCCTTTCTTTGCATTATTTTCCGATTTTGCAATCCCAGTCCGATTACATTATTTATTGCAGGGCTTTTTTTGAAGAAAAAACCCAGCAGGAACTCATTAGCATATTAGGCCACACCCCTGACAGCACAGCACATTGGCATATTAGGCCACACCCCCATGTTACCAAACGTGTGCTCATCCAGCCATACCCACCTTTTGCTTGTTATTCTGTTTACCTTGTTTATTGTCTAAACCCAGGGCTTTTTTGTAGCAGGAACTCCTTTGCATGTTAGGCCACACACCCCTAATGTAGCCAATCCTAATGAGTTTCTGCTGTTGGGTGTGGCCTATTATGCTAATACGTTCCTGCTGGGCGTGGCCAACTTGGAAGCCAGCCGGAACTCCGTTCCTGTGCGTTCCTGCCCAAAAATAGCCCTGATTTATTGGCTGTTTTATGCTACCGGATTGCATTGTTCCTACATCTTGTCATCCGCCTTGAATCTTGGCAAGAAAGGAGAGCTGTAATGTAAACAAACAAAGACCACCCGGGAAACCACATAACGCAGCAGCCAACAGAAAGATTATTTAGGAGCTACAATGGGTGCAAAATAGGGTGGCTGAGCTAATGGTTAGGGCAGTGGTGGCGAACCTATGGCACGGGTGCCAGAGGTGGCACTCAGAGCCCTCTCTGTGGGCACGCGTGCCATCGCCCCAGCCAGGCCCAGACCATCATTAAAGTGTCGAATTCTCTGCCAAATAATTTTAAGTAAATGAAAGCATTTGGAATTGCTTTCCTTACTTTGTTTGGATCATCTTAAGTTAAGGTATGAGTTGTTTTTTTCTAAAGTAAAACCTCAGGATTCAGGTTAAATTGCCATGTTGGCACTTTGCGATAAATAAGTGGGTTCTGGGTCGCAGTTTGGGCACTCGGTCTCTAAAAGGTTCGCCATCACTGGGCATGCCTAAGGGTATGTTTACTCTCATCTGGAGGAGGGGAGGGGCTGTTGCTCAGCCGAAGAGCCTCTGCTTGGCATGCAGAAGGTCCCAGGTTCAATCCCCGGCATCTCTAGTAAAAAGGACAAGACAAAAGCTGATGTTAAAGTCCTCTGCCTGAGACCCTGGAGAATTGCTGCCAGTCAGAGTAGACAATACTGGCCTTGATGGACCAGTAGAAGGCAGCTTCATGTGTCCAAGAGTGACCACAGCTTCAAGGTGCCGAGTCTTGACCTTTAAAGCCCTGTGCGATGTGGGAGCAACTGACTTGAAGAACCCTCTCTCACCCATTGTGAGCATTTGCCACCTGAGATCTTCCCAAGGAACACCCCCCTGGAAATATGTACCTACACGCAGTGTGGTTTTTAAACTATCCCTCAAACCAATCAGCTGTTAAGGCCATGCGTTTTGGAGGCCTTGAATCAATTTATCCGTGCTAAGGTGAACTGCCTCTACCTGTGCAAATTCAGCTGCTGCCTCTACTCAGTGCAGACCCAACAAGGTGACCAGCACTCCATTTCGGAGGCAAGCATTTGGCACGGAAGATCACACTGTTTGCTTCTGACCTTATTCGCCCTCCCAAGGTCTACAACAGAGCAACCTTCCAAACAAAACAAACCTTTAGAACAAAATAAAAGCAATGCCAATAAAAAGACCCACAAAACGTTAATTTGAAATGCTTCGCTCCTAATACGCGAAAGCGACACCGCCTCGTCTCATCGGTTGCATCCAGAGACCGTGACGTGGTGCGGTCTACCATCTTCTGCGCCAGACACAGCTTGCAGCCAATCAAGCCAGCCTCACAAAAAAGGCACATTCCAGTCATTTGCAGGACTGGGGCTCTCAAAGAAAGCTTCATTTCGTCCTCTTGTTTGTGGCTTCCAGAAATCTAGACAGGGATCTTTGGAAGGAGTTTACCTAGAGAGAAACAATGCGGGACTTTCACTTCTCTGTGACCTCTACGACCTGAGATAGACAAAACCCACAATTTGGCATTTCCAGGCTGCCAGAAGGCGGGAAAGGAACAGTTGTTATACAAGCGAGGCAGAGATCTTTTTCGTTCAAACTGGGCTTTGGCAGCGGAGAGTTCGGCTGCCCTCGTGTTGTCGGTGCCTCCTTATCTCGAAACCACTTCGGCGGCTATTTTTAAGTACAGGCTTGTTTGAAATCCGGAGCCAGCCCTGGCCTTCGACCCAGCTGGCAATTCGGATTCTCTTTCTTTTAAATTAAAAAAGAAGAAGCTTGGAGATGCAACAGCCAACTGCTGCTCCTGCTATGCGGTGAACCATCACTCGAGAAGGTGCCAGAGCTATAGAGCTTGCAAGGCCGCCCTCCCTCGCTTAAACCCCCCACGCCTTGTTCCGGCTGCAAAGTCTACCCTCTGGCGCCCCACGCGCTGCCCCAGTTTTCTCCCGGCTTCCCACGCACGCACGCTTTCTCCAGCAAAATGACGACAAGCTGCAGCAGCCCTGCACTCTAGTCACTATTGGCCAGCCTGCTTTGTTACTAGGCTAACACACTGGGACCAGTGGCAACAGACTGGGGGGGATGGCAGAGGAAGGAAGGAAGAAGGAGAAAGAGTCAACAAAAGCCGATGCTCATCCACTGCCCACATGTCAGACTCTCAGCCCTTCCACGGAAAATGTTAGGCTGGCACGCTGTTCCAAATACGGGGGACAGATCGAGATGGGTCGCTGTGTTTCGTCTGTCGGCCGCCGTAGAAAAAAGCCAGACCCCAGGAGCATCTTCGGAACTAACACAATTTGTGGCAGGGGAGGAGCTTGCATGAGTCACGGCTCACTTCTTCAGAGACGGCTTGAGTGTGACTCCATCTGTCCTTATATCACAAGGCTGATGGGTTTCCACTCTGCCCGGCTAAATGTGGTGCCTTCCATGGAGACAGATCCAGAGGGGCAGCTGTGTTAGTCTGCCTGTAGCAGCAGAAAAGTGCAAGAGTCCAGGAGCACCAAAAGGACTAACACAATTTATAGCACAATTTATACAATTATATAGCTTTTAGGAGTCCCTGCTCACCTCTATTGACTCACACGGCTCACCCCCTGCCACAAATTTTGTGAGTCTTTACAGTGCTCCTGGGTTCTTGCTCTTTTCTACTATTCGCAATATTGCTTCTGTATGAACTCACAAAAACCTGGACAGCCGGTTCCCCTCTCCTGTTTGTTTACACCAGGGATGTCAAACTCATTTGTTAAGAGGGCCAGATCTGACATCAATGAGACCTTGTCGGGCCGGGCCATGTGTGTCGTGAAATGTAATGCCAGGTAGCAGAGATATAAACTTTATAAAGGACACAAACACAAAGGGTTTATTTTACTTAAAATAAAAACATGCTTAGAACATTAGCGCTCTTGCAATATTTTGTTTATTTAGCAATGCCTGATAACTGACACCTCTTGGTCTGACTTACTGCATCAAAATGTCTGTGCTGTTGCAGTCTTGAGTGTGCTGTTCAGGTGTGTATCTGTAAGCTGCAAACCTATAATGACGCAGCAGCAGCGGAACTGGAAGAAGAAGCAGAAGACAGACAGTTCCACTGCGGGCCTGATAGAAGCCCTCCGGGGGCCTCATCCGGCCTCCGGGCCACATGTTTGACACCTCTTGTTTACGCTGTCCTGTAAGCCACTTCGAGTCCTTGTTGGGGAGGAGAGAAGCATATACATGTTTCCACTAACAAAGGCTGTGTCTCTTTCACTCATGTCTCCAGCGGAAGCCTGTAACAGTCTGAGGGCATTTCAGAAAGGAATACCTAACGCCGACCCTGTACCACGCTGAGAACAGCCATTACTTTTTCAAAGCTCACTTGCAAACTTGCCAAAAAGAAAATGGTCCACAAAGCCAAACCTTGGAGAAAGACAAACCCTGGATAGGTGACTACACACAATCTCTGGCTTCCAGTTATATAATACTTTGAACATAAGAACATCACAAGAGCCCTGCAGCATCAGGCTAGGCCAGTGGGGCATCTAGCCACACATCCTCCTATCTCATACATCCTCCTATCTCATACAGTGGCCAACTAGTTCCTCTGGAGGTCCAACACCAGGGCACAGAGGCCAAGGCCTTCCCCTGATGTTGCCTCCTGGCACGGGGTTCAGAGGTTGCCTGCCTCGGAACATGGAAAATAGTAAAAAGCCCAGTAGCCCCTTTAAGACTAACGAACTTTATAGTAGCATAAGCTTTCGAGAAACACACCTCTCTTCGTCAGATGCATCTGACGAAGAGAGGTGTGTTTCTCAAAAGCTTATGCTACAATAACTTTTGTTAGTCTTAAAGGGGCTACTGGGCTTTTTACTATTTTGCAGCAACAGACTAACATGGCTAACTCCTCTGGATCTCTGAACAGGGAGGTTCCCTTTAGCCAGCATGACTAGCAGCCACCCTTCCTCCATGAATCTGTCTAATCCCCTTTTAAAGACGTCTGTGCCTGCGGATACTAAACCAACACAGGCCAGCAAAGGCAGAGTCTTAGGCACGAGATTACGCCAAACAGGTGTGCGGGATTTTAGACCCTGGCCTCCCATCGGAAATGGAGCCACACAGACGCTTACAACAAAAGCTGAAAGAACAAAACAAGCACAAGACTACGGCCAGCACCCCCTGGCCAGAAACACAAGCTAAGCAAACAGCAGCAGAGTTATCACAGCCCTCCCCCCAAATGTCACCTTAGCTTTATACTGAACAGTCAGTGGTGAGGATAGGAAGTTAACTTCCTGTGCCAGGGAGTTCCACAGTCTTGGAGCTGCTAGGAAGACTGCCCTGGGTGCTGCATATTTATTCAATACACATAAGAACATAAGAGATGCCAATGTTGGATCAGGCCAAAGGCCCATCCAGTCCAACACTCTGTGTCACACAGTGGCCAGAAATACCAGGGGCCATCAGGAGGTCCACCAGTGGGGCCAGGACATTAGAAGCCCTCCCACTGTTGCCCCCCCCTCCAAAGCACCAAGGATACAGAACATCACTTGCCCCAGACCAAGAGTTCCTCTCTATACCTTGTGGCTAATAGCCACTCATGGACCTCTGCTCCATATGCTTCTCTAATTCCCTCTTGAAGCCGTCCATGCTTGTAGCCGCCACCACTTCCTGTGGCAGTGAATTCCAAGTGTTAATACACGAAGCAGAGAGTCAGAATAGGCTGAGATGCTGGGTAGATTTGCACAGGAGGAACCAGTCCTTTGGACATTCTGATCTGACATAAGCAACCAGAACACTTAACTGTGCCCAAGAAATCACTGGGAGGCAGCCCAGATGGTAAGGAGCTGGGATTACGCGCTCCAAGTCCAAGCAGACTGCTACTGTCAACAGTGTGGCAGTCGAACAGTGCCCAGATCTCTTCTGCGCAGAGAAAGGCGCAACCGTTGCAACAGATGGGATGAGAATGCAGTTCTTTGGCCGCTGCTGTTCCCTGTCTGGACAAAGAGACCCCCTACCCCTCCTCCCAACCTAAAATGCAAGAATATCCCATCAGTTAACATTCACAGTGTCTGCAGTTTCTTTTTGTGCCCATAGACACAGCATAACTGAGCAACAGGCTGTATACTGTGCCCATTCTGCGGAAGAAAACCCACATTTGCCAGTATGGCATCATGGCTGAGTGCTGGATTAGGATCTGGGAGACTCAGGTTTGAATTCCCATTCTGTCATGGAAGCTCGCTGGGTGACCTTAGGCCAGTCACAAGCCTCAGCCTAAACTACGTTGCCGGGTGGTTTCACATCACACCATATCAAGCTGCCTTCTAATGTATCAGACCTTTGGTCCATCAAGGTCAGTCTTGACTACTCAGACTGGCAGCGGCTCTCCAGGGTCGCTGGCAGAGGTCTTTCCCATCACCTACACCCAGTCCTTTTAACTGGAGATGCCGGGGATTGAACCTGGGACCTGCCAAGCAGAAGCTCTGCCACTGAGCGGCGGCTCAGTGTTGTGAGGACTTGTCTTATGAAAACATTTATATCCTGCCTTTCCTCATAGTTTAAGGCAGATTACAATAAAAGTTAAAAACATTTTCAGTTAAAATAAAAAAATAAAATAGGAGGAGGAGGAGGAGATTGGATTTATACCCCGCCCTTCTCTCCCCGAAGGAGTATTAGGGCAGATTACAATCTCCTTCCCTTCCCCTCCCCACAACAGACACCCTCTGTGTGGTAGGTGGGGCTGAGAGACCTCTCATGAGAACTGCTCTTGAGAGAAACCGCTCTAAGAGAACTTGTGACTGACCCAAGGTCACACCAGCTGGCTGCACGTGGAGGAGTGGGGAATCAAACCCGGTTCTCCCAGATTAGAGTCTGCCGCGCATAACCACTACACCAAACTGGAGGAGAGCTCCTTTGGGTCCCTATTGGGGAAAGGGGCAGGGTCAAAATGAAGTAAAAAAATAAAATGAGTTTCCCACCAGGACCCTCCTTTCCAGCTCCTCCTCATTCCTGGCCTTTGGATCCACCCGAAAGAGAGGCACAAGCCCCTTCGCGGTCCTCCCAACCTCTACTTTAGGGGAAACGAAATGTAAGGCCTATCTCCCTGAGCAGGGCCCTGGATGCTTTTTCTAGAACTACGCAGCTTGCTGTCCCAGGAGGAAGTAGACATGTCGTGCAGGGCCTGACAGAGCGCAGGATCAAACCTGCCACCGACCTTCAGGAAGACGCCAGGGCCCTCCTCTTTGCCGCAAGATCGTGTAGGCTCCCATCTCGTCCACATCGCCCTCCCTCCGTTTCCTCCGCGTGAGTGACACACACAAAACAAACAACTTCTGCATGCTGTAACCTTCCCCGATATATTTTACAACTTCCCTGTTCCTTTCCTGAATATGCCCAAAGAGCTGTTAAGTCATCCACCGCCCAGCCTGAGCCAGGAAAAGCAGAGACTGGACCGTGACCTTCTCTCTCTTACAGCCAATAAAGCCAAAACTGTTGTAACAGCATCTCTAAGAGGAAAAGGATGAAAGCAAGCCCTGGAAAACTGACCTGCAGCAGCAAAGAGGTTAAGCTGACAGAAGGAAGCCAATGTCTTCAGATGGCATGCAAGGGACCAGCGGAACTCACTGCCAGATGATACTGTGAAGACCAGTGTGGAGTTCGGTTTGATAAAAGAGCTGGAAGGGGCAGGCAGAGCCGTGGAGAAAACACTTGTGCACAGAGGAGAGCATCTCTGTGCAGGAAAAGCATATAATAACACCGTATATACTCTGCAAATGGAGCTGCGTTCGGTTTGATAAAAGAGCTGGAAGGGGAAGGCAGAGCCATGGAGAAAACACTTGTGCACAGAGGAAAGCATCTCTGTGCAGGAAAAGCATATCAGCTGCCTTGCTGGATCTAACAAAAGACTTATCAACAACAGAGTAATAACACCGTATATACTCTGCAAATGGAGCTGCGGTGGCTCAAGTGGTTAAGATGGTGAACTGCAGGCTGTGGACGGTCGGTAGCTCAGCAGTTCGAGACCCGAGTGTGCCGCATGACGGAGTGAGCTCCCATCTCTAGTTCCAGCTCCTGCCAACCTAGCAGTTCAAAAGCAAGAAATTGCAAGTAGATAAATAGGTACCCCTTCGGTGGGAAGGTTACAGCGTTCCATGCGCCTTGGTGTTTTGTCATGCCGGCCACATAACCACGGAAATGTCTTCGTACAGCGCTGGCTCTTGGGCTTGGAAACGGAGATGAGCACTGCCCCCTAGAGTCGGATTCGACTGGCTTTCGAGCAAGGGAACCTTTACCTTTACCTTATACTCTGCAAGTAAATCTATAAAGTATGTGTATATTTTATCAAACACTGTGCAATAAACAACAAAGATTAAATAAAGAATCAGGTGTCAATGTCTCTTAATGTCTCATTCAACAACCATTCATCTATTATTAGACATTTATCAATAAGTCATCATGTAAGTTTCACAAATTCACTACTGGAGAATCCCAAGTATCAAATGGAAAGTCACAACTATCAAAAGAGCCCTGTACTTGTATCACACAATACTAAGACATTTAATCTTTCCCACAAGAGGATATAATATTAGTAAATATACAATATGAATATCCACGGTCCACCGTTAAAACACCGTTTCGCAGTCTTTTTCAAGAGTCGCCCACTTGTAACATTGGGGAAACTTTCCAGAATTACACAGTTCATAACATGGACAAGAAATTTTTAATGGAGCACCACCCTCAACAATCCTTACAATATCTTTGAGTTACCAACGAGGTATAGGCGTTCCTTTTGGTGTAGTAGTTAGGAGCGTGGACTCTAATCCGGGAGAACCGGGCTTGATCCACACTCCTCCACATGCAGCTGCTGGTGTGACCTTGGGTCAGTCACAAGTTTTCTCAGAGCTGTTCTCTCAAGAGCAGTTCGCTCGAGAGCTCTCTCAGCCCCACCTACCTCACAGGGTGTCTGTTGTGGGGAGGAGAAGGGAACAGGGATTGTAAGACGCTTCAAGACTCCCTCAAATAGTGAAGGGCAGGGTATAAATCCAATCTCTTCTTCTTCTTCTTCGAAGCGACAGCGCTCCCGGAACGCTGTGACCTTCCCACCGAAGTGGTCCCTATTTATCTACTTGCAATTTCTTGCTTTCGAACTGCTAGGTTGGCAGGAGCTGGAACTAGAGACAGGCGCTCACCCCGTCTTGTGGCACCCGGGTCTTGAACTGCTGAACTACTGACCTTCCACAGCCTGCAGTTCAGCGTCTTAACCACTTGAGCCACCGCAGCTCCAGGTCTTACTTTGCGGCCACTTAAAAGACTAGCCACCATCATATTGGGTGGAAATTAATTCCATCACTGAACTATACGCTTTGCACGAAGCGTCCTCTGGACTGTCCAGATATGTCACTCATTTTGAAACTTGTATTTTGAGAAGCCAAGACTTAAAGCTCGACAGCTAAAAATCAGATGCGGGCTCCTAAAAAAAATTAATAAAAGACTTTTCTTGCTCTTGGTAGGAATCCTGGGTCTTTTTATCAGTCCTGTCCATTCCCAGAGTCCGAACAGTTCCTCAACAGGCCACAAGACCCTGCATCCCCCCCCCACACACACCCTGAGGTTTAATATTTGGAAATTATTTAACTCAAGAACAAAACGAGAAGGGGAAAGAAACCCCCCAAGCCTTTTTCCGAGGAACACTTCCTTCCAAATTTATACACAAACTTGACAGGGTGAATTGTGTTATGGCTGTGATCTCCCTCAGGCAGCGGGGGAAAGCGCCAGTTCTTTGGCACTCAGAGCGGAACCTCAGAACACGCCGTCTTCTGACTTCTGTCGCCTCAGAAAAGGAACCCGTTGTCATAGAAGTGTCCCAAAGCATCAGTCCAAAAGGATCGCTTCTGAGAGCTCACGCGCGGGAGAAAGAGGAGCACAAAGCCCCTCGGGCTATTCCCAGCTTCAGAACGGGTTCACTGCCACACAGGAGTGGGGGCTGGCATCTGCCAGTTGCGCAGGCCGAAAACCTTCCACACAAAAATAGCCACATGTTGAGAAGCTCAAGCTAAACCTCTGGGGCCCCCTTTACACACACACCCAGCCACATGTTGAGAAGCTCAAGCTAAACTTCTGGGGGCCCCTTTACACACACACACACACAAGCTGCCTGATACTGAATCAGTCCATCAAGGTCAGTATCGTCTGCTCAGACTGGCAGCAGCTCTCCAGGGTCTCAGGCAAAAGGTCTGTCACATCACCTATTGCTTTTCCACTGGAGATGCCAGGGATTGAGCCTGGGACCTTCTGCAGGCCAAGCAGATGCTCTGCCACTGAGCCACGGCAACTCATGAGATGCAAGCCAATGCGTTGTGGTGGTTAAGAGCGGCGGACTCTAATCTGGAGAACCGAGTTTGATTTCCCCACTCCTCCACATGCAGCTGCTGGGTGACCTTGGGTCAGTCACAAGTTCTCTCAGAGCTGTACGCCCAGGGACAGTTCTCTCAAGCGCTCTCTCGGCCCCACCTACCTCACAGGGCGTCTGTTGTGGGGAGAAGAAGGGAAGGAGATCGTAAACTGCTCTGAGACTCCAAGTGAAGGGCAGGGTAAAAATCCAATCTCTCCTTCTTCAGGCACCACAGAGCTCTCTGGTCCCCAGGTATACCTTCCCCTAGTAATCTGTATCAGTTTTTTGTAGGGTCGCCAGCTCTGGGTTCGGAAATTCCTGGCGATTTTGGGGGCGGAGCCTGGGGACGGCAGGGTTTGGGGAGGGAGGGAACTTCAGCATAAGAACATCAGAAGAGCCCTGCTGGATCAGGGCAATAGTCCATCTAGTCCAGCCTCCCGTCTCACACAGTAGCCAACCAGTTCCTCTGGATGGCCAACAACAGGGCAGAGAGGCCGAGGCCTTCATAAGAACATAGAAAGAGCCCTGCTTGAATCAGACCAATGAGGGTCCCTCTAGTCCAGCATCCTGCTTCACACAGTGGCCAACCAGTTCCTCTGGAGGGCCAACAACAGGGCAGAGAGGCTGAGGCCTTCATAAAAACATCAGAAGAGCCCTGCTGGATCAGACCAGGGGTCCATCTAGTCCAGCATTCCATCTCACACAGTGGCCAGCCAGTTCCTCTGGAGGGCCAACCACAGGGCAGAGAGGCCGAGGCCTTCCCCTGAGAAGAACACCAGAAGAGCCCTGCTGGGTCAGACCAGGGGTCCATCTAGTCCAGCATCCTGCTTCACACAGTGGCCAACCAGTTCCAACAACAGGGCATAGAGGCTGAGGCCTTCATAAAACATCAGAAGCGCCCTGCTGGATCAGAGCAATGGTCTCACGCAGTGGCCAACCAGTTCCTCTGGATGGCCAGCAACAGGGCAGAGAGGCCGAGGCCTTCCCCTGATGTTGCCTCCTGGCGCTGGCATTCAGAAGTTGACTGCCTGTGAACGTGGAGGTTCCCTTTAGTCAGCAGGGCTAGTAGGCGCTGATGAACCTCTCTCTCCTCCACAAATCTGTCTAATCCCCTTTTAAAGCTGCTTATTCCTGGGGCCATCACGACCAGTGTTCCCTCTAAGCTGAGTTACTGTGAGCTAGCTCACAATTTTTTAGCCTCCGGCTCACACATTTTTGTCTTCGCTCAGGAAGGATGGCTCCAGAACAAACTAATTTATGCAGTAGCCAAATGGCTCGCTCACGACTTTAATGCCAGTAGCTCACAAATTGGAGGTTGGGAACACATGCTTTATATTAGTTGAACTGGCATGGCTGGCCCCCCAAAAGTCCTGGGGGTTTTGGATGCTGAGGATACCCCAGAACTCTCACCCTCTCACGGAGCTCCTGCTCCCAGACCATTGAGATCAGAAGTGGGAAACCAGATCAGCTGGGAACAGGGACGACAATCCACCCATTCTCTGTTCTTCCCTCTTTCCAGACTGCCCACCCTCCCTTGTAGGCCTCCTCCCCGTTGGCCTCCGTGTGAAACGGGATGCTCCACTGGAGAGATAAGAACATAAGAGACGCCAATGTTGGATCAGGCCAAAGGCCCATCCAGCCCAACACTCTGTGTCACACAGTGGCCAGAAATACCAGGTGCCATCAGGAGGTCCACCAGTGGGGCCAGGACATTAGAAGCCATCCCACTGTTGACCCCCCCCAACAAGCACCAAGAT
>NW_015168696.1:22713-25914 GCF_001447785.1 Gekko japonicus
TCCCTTGTAGGCCTCCTCCCCGTTGGCCTCCGTGTGAAACGGGATGCTCCACTGGAGAGATAAGAACATAAGAGACGCCAATGTTGGATCAGGCCAAAGGCCCATCCAGTCCAACACTCTGTATCACACAGTGGCCAGAAATACCAGTGCCATCAGGAGGTCCACCAGTGGGGCCAGGACATTAGAAGCCCTCCCTGTTGACCCCCCCCCAAGCACCAAGAAGACAGAGCATCACTTGTCCCAGAGTCCCTATCTATACCTTGTGGCTAAGAGCCACTGATGGACCTCTGCTCCATATGCTTATCTAATTCCCTTTTGAAGCCGCCCATGCTTGTAGCCGCCACCACTTCCTGTGGCAGTGAATTCCATGTGGGCCTTCCACTGGATCCTTCCTGCATAAATTTTAGTTTATTATTATAATCACACCAACATACAAAACACAAACAAACACACAAAACATACAAGTTGGGGGGGGGGGATTCTTTACTTCTCTGTAGTATCTGTTATGTTCTTCTTACCGCATCCATTTATATTATGTATTACATGTAAAGTCAACATAATTTATCTATAAGAAATGTATATAGTTGTAAATAAATTCTATGATGTCTCCAATTCCATTATACGTTTATATAGTACCTTCACTGTATTCTTCCAGCCAGGTATAAAATCTTGATCATGTGTTCTGGAATTTTTCTTCTTCTTGTTCTCTCAAAAACAAAGTCAGTTTGTCCATCTTCGTAGTTTCTAAAATGTGGGTTATGATTCCTTCTTTTGAAGGTATTTCATCTTTTCTCCAGTGCTCTCTTACATTCTTAGCCAGGAGCGAACACGGGAATCGAAAGGGCTACTCACAGAAAAGATCCACCACCAGACCGGCTTGGAATCCACGAGGCAGGAAAGCCAACCTAGAGCCAACCTTTTCCTCTGCTTTCCAAGCCTCAACGGTTTGTTGCTGCTGAGGCTTAGAAGTCTGCCTTGAAAATTATATGATCATTATGAACACAAAGATTTCCATGGGTGGGTGGGGGGGCTGTTTGTTTTTTAATGACGCAAATTCGGCAGGCGAAACATGGAGATCTCAAGAAACCAGGGTGGGTGCACTCAGCCCCACCTAATTCTGTTTCGAGCTTCAAGAGGCGCAGGATGCAAAGCATCATTAATATAATATGTTATTATGCGCGCCGAGCATTACTAATGGCTCCTGGCTGCAGTGTGTGGGTAAGCAGATGAGCGCATGCGGTTCTCCCATCCGACCTTCCACCACTGCGTCTCCTTTCGAAATAGCTGCTACTGGCCCTCCTCCCTGGCTTTGGAGTTGTGCATTTGTGTGCTGGTATGCTTTTATCAATTTAATTGATATATTATTTTAAATGCTGTTTGAATATTCACATGTTTTCACGTTTCCTGCCTCGGGGACCCTATGTGAGTGGAAAGGCGGTGTAAAAATGTTTTGAATAAATGAATCGACACGCACGGCTCTTCTTGCAAAGAGACAGGCCAAACAAGTAGCGCTGCGGAGGGTCAAACATTGCTGAAGGTGGCAGGGGTGGTTTGATCTTCCCCCCAGAAGCCCCATGCAAGAACAAATAAATAAGTAAATAAATATATTTAAAATATAAAATACTACATTATAGAATCATAGAGTCACAGAGCTGGAAGGGGGCCATACAGGCCATCTAAGTCCAACCCCCTGCTCAATGCAGGATCAGTCTAGAACAGTGGTGGCGAACCTATGGCACGGGTGCCAGAGGTGGCACTCAGAGCCCTCTCTGTGGGCATGCCCCAGCCAGGCCCAGACCATCATTAAAGTGTCGAATTCTCTGCCAAAAGTAAATGAAAGCATTTGGGATTGCTTCCCTTACTTTGTTTGGATCATCTTAAGTTAATGTATGAGTTGTTTTTTCTAAAGTAACACCTCAGTATTCAGGTTAAAATGCCGTGTTGGCACTATGCGATAAATAAGTGGGTTTTAGGTCGCAGGTTTGGGCACTCGGTCTCTAAAAGGTTCGCCATCACTGCTCTAGAAGAAGGAGAAGAGATTGGATTTATACCCCGCCCTTTGCTACTCAGAGGGGTCTCAGAGCAGCTTACAAACTCCTTTCCCTTCCCCTCCCCACAACAGACACGTTGTGAGGTCGGTGGGGCTGAGAGAGCTCTGACAGAAACGGCTCTTTTTCGAGGACAGCTCTTATCAGAACTATGGCTTGCCCAAGGTCATCCAGCCAGGTGCACGTGGAGAAGAGGGGAATCAAACCCGGTTCTCCCAGATTACAGTCTGCGCACTTAACCACGACACCAGTTCAGACGTCACTTGCATTGTGTTCAAGTAACAACCCTGATCTGGACGACCCAGGCCAGCCTGATACTGTCAGATATCAGAAGCTAAGCAGGGTCGGTTCTGGTTACTACTTAGATGGGAGACCACCAAGGAAGACTGAGGTCATGATGCACAGATAGGCAATGGCAAACCACCGCTGATCATCTCTTGCCTTGAAAACCCTACAACCGGGGTGTCAAACATGTGGCCAGGGGCCAGATCAGGCCCCCCGGAAGTCTCCTATCAGGCCCGCAGTGGAACTGGGCTGTCTTCTGCTTCTTCTTCCAGTTCTGCTGCTGCTGCGCCATTGTAGGTTTGCAGCTTACAGATACACACCTGAGCAGCATACTCAGGATTGCAACAACACATTTTGATGCAACAATTCAGAGCAAGAGGTGTCAGTTATATAAACAGGATATTGCAAGAGTGCTCATGTTTTAAACATGTTTTTATTTTAAGTTTAAAAAACCCTTTGTGTTTGTGTCCTTTATAAAGTTTATACCTCCACTGCCTGGCATTACATTTTATGACACACGTGGCCCGCCCGGCCCAACATGGTCTCACTGATGTCAGATCTGGCCCTCATAACAAATGAGTTTGACACCTCTGCCCTACGGGGTCGCCATAAACCGGGTGCAAACTGATGGCACTTTCCACCACCGAGGGAATAGCATTTTTTTTTTGGTCTGTGTAGACACCTTGCAGAAATGGGTCCCAATCCCCAAGAAATCTGTAATTTAATCAATACGGTGTTCCACTTCAACCGGAGCACTCAATCCCAGCCCCCTTCCTCTTGGCCTAATGCAAAAGCATTTCTGTAAATCTCCGGCAGCTAGACTTAAGACAACAGTAGCTGGGTTTCTTCCTGCCCGAGAGACACATTT
>NW_015168696.1:25965-28298 GCF_001447785.1 Gekko japonicus
CCTGCTCCCAGCCAAGTTAAAGAACAGCCAGGGCTGAGAAAACGACTTTACCAGGATCAAAGGCAATTTGCGCTTATTAAGAGTAATCAGGGGCAAAAGGTGAACAGGAGAACAAAGCCATCACGTTCTGGGGGAAACCATTTTAATCAGAGAGAGGCTTTGCTTGTGGAGTCATTTAGGAAAGTACGACATTCTACTGAATCAACCGTAAAGGGTACGAGGGCGCCACAGCAAATGGAACCTCCATGTTCAGAAGCAGTAAACCCTGCAGCATCCGATGCCAGGAACAAATAGCTACAAGGAAGCCATCCATGTATGTGAAGCATTCTGAATACTCTAAAAGCTTTACAGGGATATTATTTTTAATGCTCTTGGGGGAGTTTCCTAGAATCATGACAGGTGGTAACAAACTGAATTCTGGTGTAGACGGGGCCGCCTAATTCCAGAGTTCTGTCCCTAATGAGAGCACGCATCAAGTCAAATCAATCAGGCAGAAGTTTGCCACAAATCTTCGGCCACTGAAGTATACAGACACTATGGATATTCAAGGTTACTGCAGCTGGACACCCAGGTAGACTGCTCCTACTTTAGAAGCTCTTCCACAACAAGCCTCAAAAGGAAGTGGGTATTTGACTTGTCACCCACCTACTAAAACGGAAGAGAATTCTCAGCCGCAAGAGCTTATGCTAGAATTAAAACCCGCTAGCCTTTTCCAGCTCCCACAACATTATAGCTGCCATTTTTCCTACACAACGGAGCATTAACCGTTCTCAGCATTAACCGTTCTCAGCGTAGCACATGCTCTTTCACAAACGCTTTGCACATCAGGTCAAACTGCACCAAGGCAGATTTTTGCACAAGCACATAAAGCTGCCCACCCCCAAAAAAAGAAAAAAGCCATTTTGCACAACAGAACAGCTTCCCATGAAACAACGCCCGTTTTGGGGAGGTTACTTCAGGGTTAACCCCGATACAGGATTTCCTCTGCAGGAACGCTTCCGGAACTGTTAGACCGTACAGAGGTGCACGTGCCACTGTGACACCCACCAAAATTTAACCAGATCACTGCCACAGTATTCCGGAATCCTCTTAATCCTTTGCCAGGTGAATATGATTCTTTAGAGACACGGTTTATTTCAGAAAGTGGGCACTCCTTAAAATTGCTGTCTCCAGGACTAGAAAAGTCCGGAGGAAAAAAAAGGGGTTGTGCATACAGAGCCCCAGTTTGCCAAGAGAGCACCACACCATGCACTCAAGTGCGCTTTATGCAGAGATTCAGAACTCTTTGCAGATTACCTGACAAAGGAAGCTTTGACTCTGGAAAGCTTACCTTCCCCCAAATCTTGCTGGTCTCTAAGGTGAAACATAAAAACATACACCTTGAAGGGATCCCCAAGGGTCATCTAGTCCAACCCTCTGCACAATGCAGAAAATTCATAGCTGCCTCCCTCTGACGCAGCCAGCGACCTCTGCTCTATGCCCAGAGGAAGGCAAAAAGCCTCCAGGACCCCTGGGCCAATCTGGAGCCCCTGGATTTATGTTTCTTTATTTAGTTAGTTTTGTTTGATGTATAGCCCGCCTGCCCTGCTAGCAGGCTCAGTGCCAGTTACACACGTCAACTCAGCAAAAGCAGTGACTATAATATACAATAGAGTCAAAAAAATACAACGGAATTAAAACAATCTAAAAAACAGTCTTGGTTGGGGCATCAGATGAATCTAGCTCTGGTTGATTTTGGCCACTCAATGGCCATTTAGGTGCGCTGTTCAGGCAACCTCGAAGGGCTCCAGAGATGCGACTGGTCCCCGAGACAAAACAGTCCAGTCTCGGGAGTCTATCGCAGGGACATTTGAAACCTTTTATATGCTCTGTTTCATGTCCATTGATACTTCCTTCCCAGGCCTCACTGCTATGAGCGAGTGATTTGGCTACTGCATAAATTAGTCTGCTCTGGAGCCCTCCTCCCTGAGCGGAGACAAAAACCTGTGAGCTGGAGGCTAAAAAAACCTGTGCGCTAGCTCACTCAGCTTAGAGGGAACACTGGAGGGGGGGGTCATTTCCCCAGTGAAGCGCGACAGTTATTTTGGAAAACGACACCCACAACCAATGTTCCCTCTAAGCTGTGGAGTCCTGTGAGCAAAAATCCTACTTTGTGAGCTCCTGGCATTAAATTTGTGAGCGAGCGATTTGGCTCCTGCATGAATTAGTTTGCTCTGGAGCCCTCCTTCCTGAGCAAAGACAAAAATGTGTGAGCCAGAGGCTAAGAAACTGTGAGCTAGCTCACACTCACTCAGCTTAGAGGGAACCCTGCCCACAACACATCTCGCCACGAC
>NW_015168696.1:29165-42726 GCF_001447785.1 Gekko japonicus
AAAACAAACCAAAAAATAAATAGATAGATAAGAGGCAGGGCTCTTTTGGTAGAAAAAGCCCAGCAGGAACTCATTAGCATAATAGGCCACACCCAACAGCAGGAACTCATTAGCATATTGGGCCACACCCCTGACAGCACAGCTCATTAGCACCTTAGGCCGCACCCCCATGTTACCAGAAGTGTGGCCATCCAGCCACACTCACCTTTTGCTTCTTATTCTGTCCAAACCCAGGGCCTTTTCTTGCAGCAGGAACTCCTTTGCATGTTAGGCCACACACCCCGAACGTAGCCAATCCTAATGAGTTTCTGCTGTTGGGTGTGGCCTATTATGCTATTGAGTTCCTGCTGGGCGTGGCCAACTTGGGAGCCAGCCGAACCTGTGCGTTCCTGCCCAAAAATAGCCCTGGATAAGACTAGTGCAAATCGGTCATGGTGCACCGAAGAGTTATCGTCTATTTTTTGTGGGCCAGGTGCAGGGACATAAAAGGTAAAGGTTCCCTTGCTCGAAAGCCAGGGTTTCGGTGCTCATCTCCGTTTCCAAGCCGAAGAGCCGGCGCTGTCTGAGGACGTTTCCATGGTCATGTGGCCGGCATGACTAAACACCGAGGCACATGGAACGCTGTTCCCTTCCCACCGAAGTGCTTGCAATTTCTTGCTTTCGAACTGCTAGGTTGGCAGGAGCTGGAACTAGAGACGGGAGCTCACTCCGTCGTACGGCACACTCAGGTCTCGAACTGCTGAACTACCGACCGTCCACAGCCTGCAGTTCAGCGTCTTAACCACTTGAGCCACTGCAGGGTCATAGGCTCTGTTTAAAAGTGAAATGATGGAGCTAAATTCAGTGGCCATGACCGTCATGTCAATGAGCCTCTCTGCCCCTTTTTGATTTCAGCCCCATGGAAACGTCAAAAATGAAGCGTGTTCAGTTGAGTGGTGCGCAAAAGGAGGGGGGCGGCACCAAGATCGGTCAGTGCTTAGGGCACCAGTGAGCCTTAATCCACCCCTGCTGACCCCTACCGGGGCCCTAGAGAATATTCAGAGAAGTGGCTGAGTAAAGCCTGCCCCCCGCCTCTGGTATTCCAAGGAGGTCTCCCATCCAAGTAGTTGTCGGAGTCGACCCTGTTTCGCTTCCGAGATCTGTGGTCAGACTTGCCTGGACTAGATAGGTCAGGGCTCCCCCCCCACACACTGCAAATTTTGTTAGTTTTTCAGGTGCTCCTGGCCTCTCGCTCTTCTCTCCTGTTGCAGACAGACTAACAGGGCGACCGTCTCGATCTGTGGAACGCACCAGGTCTAGTGGCACAGAATGGAAATCCCTCAACCACATGAGGACAGACGGACTCCCGTTCTAGCTGCATCCGAAGAAGTGAGCCGTGACTCAGGGAAGCTCCTCCCCTGCCACAAATCCCCTTAGAGTTTAAGGTGCTGCTGGACTCTGACTCTTTTCTAAAGCCCTTTTTTAATTAGTTGAAAACAAAAAGATTAACCGTAACAACTTACATCACAATCCACCTAGGCTGCATTCGTTGTGCAGTTTGATAAAGTACAAACATAACATAACACGAGCTACTACAAGATTAATAATATTTATTTACAGTAGTTGTTGTTGTTCAGTCGCACAGTCGAGTCCGACTCTTTGCGACCCCATGGACCAGATCACGCCAGGCCTTCCGGTCTTCAGCCGTCCTCTGAAGTTTGCTCAATTTCATATTCGTTGCCTCGATGACACTGTCTAACCATCTCGTCCTTTGCCGTCCCCGTCTTCTTTGACCTTCAATCTTTCCCAGCATCAGGGTCTTCTCCAGTGAGGGCTCCCTTCTCATTGGGTGGCCAAAGTATTTGAGCTTCAGTTTCAGTATCTGGCCTTCCAGGGAACAGTCAGGGTTAATTTCTTTTAGGATTGACTGATTTGATCTCCTTGCAGTCCGAGGGACTCTCAAGAGTCTTCTCCAGCACCATAGTTCAAAAGAATCTATTCCTCAGCGCTCGGCCTTCCTTATATATACAGTAGTTATACTTGTCTAAAAAGTTAGTCAATTGACCTAAGGGAATCAGGTTTAAAAACAAGATTAGCCCCTGCAATGGAGTCTAGCTCGTTGTCATTCTGTAGTTCCCACTTCCAAAGAAGAAAAAGCCTATATTCAGATAGTTATTCAATTGCCATAAGAGAACTAAAATTAGCCCATGAAATAGAGTCTAACGAATTATCTTGCTGCAATTTCCACTTCAGGAAAGGAGCCCATTTATTAGTTACATATGGATCTTTAGTTTGTGTCTCTGCACATTGAATATCCCGATATGTTTTCCATAATGTAGTAATCCCACAGCTTTGTGTGGCAGATATGAGTCGGGGGGGGGCTTTTATCTTTCCACTTTAAGGCTGTGATACTTTTTGCGACCATGACCATTGTCATGATAAGATCTTTCTTGGGCTTAGAAGCTTTTAAAGTTTCCCATAGATTCAAAAGAATTAATTCTGGGCTTAGAGGAATAGTGACTTTTGTTAGACACTCGATTTCTGATATTATTTGTTCCCAATATGACTTTATTATTTTGCATGTCCACCAATTGTGGAAGTATGCCCCCTTTTGGCCGCATTGCTTCCAACAGTTAGGAGATGTCGATGATGTGTAGTGAGATAGCCTTGCTGGGGTTAGGTACCATGTAGAAATTACTTTGTATGTTTGCAATTGTATCGAGATTGCTTTAGAGGTAAAAGGCGGGGCATTCCAGATTTTATGCCATTGATCTTGCGATAATTCTATTCCTAGATCTTTATGCCAGGCACCTTGATAGGAATGATGGATCGAGCGCTCTGTTCTTCTCTCATTGGACTGGATGGGTTTCTTCCATGCTCTTTGTTACTTACCGTGCCTATTTCAGTAATGCCTAAATTTTTTATTAACTGCTGTTTGAATGTTGGGAATTTAGGATTTTTTTTAGTACTCTTTAAGTCTTTTAGTACTCCTGCCAACCTAGCAGTTTGAAAGCAAGAATTGCAAGGAGATAAATAGGTACCACTTCGGTGGGAAGGTAACAGCGTTCCGTGCGCCTTGGGGTTTAGTCATGCCGGCCACATGACCACGGAAACGTCTTCAGACAGCGCTGGCTCTTCGGCTTGGAAACGGAGATGAGCACCGCAACCCTAGAGTCGGATTCGACTGGCTTTCGAGCAAGGGGACCTTTACCTTTTAAGTCTTCAAGAGACACTGCGGTAGAATAAGCTAGCGTTAAGACTGCAACCGGGAACACCTGGCTTCCGATTCCTGCTCAACCCGGAATCCTATTGGCTAACCTGCCACTTAGCCTAACCCAGGGCTGCTGTGAGAATGAAACCGGGTGGGAGAACCACGTACACCAGCCTGATCTCCCTAAACGAAGGAAGGAACCAAAAAAACCAAAGTAATAGTCCCGTCACAACTGCCAACAAAACGGTTCTTAAATTTGACAACATGGGAAATTGGATCACCCAGCACTGTTGGTAGTTCAGAATTCAAGTTAGTTTAGAACCTACTGGGGGGGGGAGATCAAATTTCCGGGGGGGGGGGTTCCTCCCCGGTTCGGGAACGCTTTGTAATGGAGCTGCGGTGGCTCAAGTGGTTAAAACGCTGAAATGTAGGCTGTGGAAGGTCGGTAGTTCAGCAGTTCGAGACCCGAGTGTGCCGCATGATGGAGTGAGCTCCCTTCTCTAGTTCCAGCTCCTGCCAACCTAGCAGTTCGAAAGCAAGAAATTGCAAGTAGATCAATAGGTACCACTTCGGTGGGAAGGTAACAGCGTTCCGTGCCCCTTGGTGTTTAGTCATGTCGGCCACATGACCACGGAAATGTCTTCGGACAGCGCTGGCTCTTCGGCTTTGAAACGGAGATGAGCACCGCAACCCTAGAGTCGGACTCGACTGGCTTTCGAGCAAGGGAAACCTTTACCTTTACCTTATACTGAAGGAGGGCATCCATTTGCAGTTCTCAGTAGGAGAGCGCCCCCTGCTGAATGCCATTATGTCTGCAGAGTGTAACAAGAGGGGAAGCAGAAGAACATAGTTTGAGTCCAGGGCACCTTTAAGACCAACATTTTATTCAAGGGATAAGCTTTCGTGTGCATGCACACTGCACACTTCTTCAGATACAATGGCAGCAGTTGACCTGGGACACTGCAAACTAGTACATCGTCCCCGCTAGAATAATCCAACCAAGAGTCCCCTTTAGAAGCGGTTTAGTGAGCCTCAGTCATCATAACTGAAACCTGTTAATTTCAAGGAGAGATGAATCCTACCTCACTTTGGACTTGTCCAAAACCAGAAGGGAAAGTTTAAAAGAGAAGGGAAGTGGGTCTCAGATGCTAGCTGCAGAACCTTCAAGCCAGTCCTTCCTTCAGCTCTGTAAAGAAGTCCAGCTCCAAGAAGAAGAGAAGAGATGGGATTTATACCCCGCCCTTCTCTCAGAGCGGCTTACAAACTCTTTTCTCTTCCCCACCCCTGTGAGGTAGGTGGGGCTGAGAGAGCTCTTGACAGAAACTGCTCTTTTTCAAGGACAGCTCTTATCAGAGCTACGCCTTGCCCAAGGTCATCCCGCGGCTGCAAGTGGAGGAGTGGGGAATCAAACCCGGTTCTCCCAGATTAGAGTCCACGCACTTAACCACTACGCCAAACTGGCAAGGCAAGGTGAAGCTTGGTTCATGTCCTGTTCCTCAAAAACAAGGAAATGCAGGGTAACCCCAGTACAACGGAAGCTGCACACATACAAAGCTGCCTTATACTGAATCAGGCCATCGGTCCATCAAGGTCAGGATTGTCTGTCAGCAGCTCTCCAGGGTCTCGGGCAGAGAAAGGTCTTTCCCATCACCTGCTACCTGGTCCTTTTAACTGAAGAGAAGAGATTGGATTTATACCCCGCCCTTCACTTGGTAGTCTCAGAGCGGCTTACAAACTCCTTCCCCTTCCCCTCCCCACAACAGACACCCTGTGAGGTAGGTGGGGCTGAGAGAGCTCTTGACAGAAACTGCTCTTTTTCAAGGACAGCTCTTATCAGAGCTACGCCTTGCCCAAGGTCCATCCAACCAGGTGCAAGTGGAGGAGTGGGGAATCAAACCCGGTTCTCCCAGATTAGAGTCCACGCTCCTAACCACTACACCAAACTGAAGAGGCTGCTGGGAACTGAACCTGGGAACCTCTGCATGCCAAGCAGATGCTTCAGGGGAAAGAGAAATCACCAGCCTCCGGAAGGTCTCAAATGACAAAAAGAAGTCTCATGTTCTCAAAACCTTTTTTATTTTTATCATTGGAAATCAGAAAAGGGCTCTTGGGCAACAAGAAGCAAGTAGGAAAGATGGCAGCACACCCATGTGACACCCAGAAAGCAGCACAGTCTTTGTCTCCCCGAACCAGATCCGGGTCTTGGCCAGGACGGGGCAGCCCCCAGGCCAGGCGGTAGGAATGCCTGGGGGAGGGGGGGACACACAAGGCACCTTCGTTCTTCTCCCCAAGGATCGGCCCCACGGAATTCAGACACCTCATGCGGCTTGGCCGAGAAGCACCGTTCCAGAGATGTGGGGGTAACAAAACAGATGGGTCCATCTTGGAATCTCCTGCCGACTGCATCTCACACAAACACACACACTACAGGGGAAGGCAGGAGGAATCCCCACCCCCAAGTCCAGCACAGCAGCATGGGTGTCTGAAGGGCCAATGAAACGGTGTTTCTGAAAAAGAGCTGCCAGCCCCACAGAGGGAAAGGCCGCACACCTCCCAGTATGCGGAGCTGAAGGCCGACTGCCCGCCCTCCTGAATAGGGCTCAAGTATGTGACCTTGCATTTTGCATGCATTCATCTGCCTTTATGCTTGCCTTTCCCATTTGCACACACACACACCCCGATCCAAATCTAGACCGCAAGCCCCTCCAAGTGAGAAAATGGCACTTCACAGCATAATGCAAACACAGAAGAGCCACCCCTCTCTCTCGGCCCGTGTTCCTCTACCGAGGGCCATAGGCGCTGATGCCGTTCAGCACCGGCACGCCAGCCTTAAAAAGTCCACAGTTGCCATTCAGCGGCAGAGCTGCGCTATCGCGTGAACGGAGATGCCATCAGCAGAAGGCCCAGTGGGTGCCCAGGCAGATGGGCACGCCCCATGCCTGGCACTGAACTCGACACATGCCTGTTCATCCAGTTCTGCTACACCTCCCTCCCACCCAAAAGCCGCATCACCGATCCTCTGACCTTCAGGCAGACCTCTCAAAGGCTTCTACACGATTCTGGAGCGGAGCTTCAAAGGGACAAGCGTGGCTTAAGGTTGCCTGAGGGCACATCATCTTGTGGATGCCGCTTCCACACAATGCCCCTCAGGCTCACTGATGAGCAGGTAAAACCCACTGAACTAGCCACAGACAGGAGCCAAGAACCTCTTTCCACCCAACTGAGAAGCCCAACCACCTCCACGCCACGGGCTCACTGATGAGCAGGTAAAACCCACTGAACCAGCCACAGACAGGAGCCAAGAACCTCTTTCCACCCAACTGAGAAGCCCAGCCACCTCCACGCCACGGGCTCACTGATGAGCAGGTAAAACCCACTGAACCAGCCACAGACAGGAGCCAAGAACCTCTTTCCACCCAACTGAGAAGCCCAACCCCCTCCACGCCACGGGCTCACTGATGAGCAGGTAAACCCCACTGAATCAGCCACAGACAGGAGCCAAGAACCTCTTTCCACCCAACTGAGAAGCCCAACCACCTCCACGCCACGGGCTCACTGATGAGCAGGTAAAACCCACTGAACCAGCCACAGACAGGAGCCAAGAACCTCTTTCCACCCAACTGAGAAGCCCAACCACCTCCACGCCACGGGCTCACTGATGAGCAGGTAAAACCCACTGAACCAGCCACAGACAGGAGCCAAGAACCTCTTTCCACCCAACTGAGAAGCCCAACCACCTCCACGCCGGCCAGCCTGGAGCAGCCCCACTTGGGTTACTCAGAACGTAAGAACAGCAGGGCGCTTGAGTTGGAGGTTTTCTTCTGCACTGCACTTCAGTCCTGGACTGAGAAGAATAACGCTCTGGCCTTCCCTCCATCTGCTTCATCCGTTCGCTTGGCCGCCTCGGCGTTCCGCCATCCCTACGATCCCGTCTCCCGGTACCCCGTTCGGCCCTCCTCTCTCCCCACCCACCCCACCCCATCCCTGCCCTCAGTTTCCCTCTCACCCACTGATTTGGTTGATTTTCTGAGTTGCCAGCGGACACGCACTCCTGGTCTGGCTGCAGAATACATTCTGCGCCCCAATCCTGCAAAGGGGTGAATGGACTGCCGCCCGTGCCATGAAGAGACCCAAGGGGCAATTCAGCCCAGGCCGACGCTGGATCCGCCGGACTGTGTGGCTCCTTCATACAAACGACAGCTCCTCTCACCTGATGCGGTTGGAGCGAAACATGCATTTCGTGACAGTGTCGCTATCACAACGGAGGACAGAATCTTTCCCCCTGGAGCCCAGGAAAAGAAAGGTGATTCACTTGCCCTCTCGTTTGCTCCTGCAAGCCTGTGCTGGGGGGAGAGCCCACGATTCTCGATGGGGCATCTAAACAAAGGCTGCCGGAGGAAAGCTGCGTGACATGGCCGGGCACAACAAAAGATACAAGAACACTGCTGGAAGTATTGCTCTGGCAGGGCGTGGCTTGGTTGATTCCCTTTTCCAGAGCCCGTTTTGAGGCGCTCCCTGCCGCTGTACTGCAAGGTAAATTCACTCGAGTTCCAATGCATGAGCGTAGATGCCCATGTATGGCTAATATGGTGGAATCAGTTACTCATGCCCTCCTGTTCTGCAGATTCTATCAGGAGGAACGAGACCATCTTATACTACCCCTTCTGTCTAGATTTAGCCCTCTGCAGTCCTATCTTGACTTTAGGCCAGGAGTCCTTCGTAAATTCCTCTTAGAAGACGTTCAGAGCTCAGTAACTTACGCTGTGACAAAATTTTGTTGCTTAGCTACTAGGAAACGTAAACTTATTTTAGCTGAAAAAATTGTATGATTCTCTTATTAACATTATGTTATGTTATTAATTTTATTAACTTTCTCTTGTTTATGTTTTTATACTATTCCCATGTTATTACTAAAGGAAGCAGCTGGTCAAGTGTTCTTATTCATTGTCTCTACTATTGAAATCAGCCTGCCAGGCTCCCGGGGAATTTTATTGTTTGCAAATGTGCTGATAACTATGAGTGTCAATCGTGACTGATCTATGATTCTAACTAAGAAAGAAAGAAAAAAAGCTTGGTTGATTCAGGCAATGATTTCACAAGCACATGCCAGTCGGAACTTGGCCCTCCTTCCCTTTCGCCTGCTGGGGACTGTTGGACTTGAACATTTTGCAGAAGACAGGTGACTTAGAGGCTCCAAGAGTAGCTGTAACGTGGGCTCCAAGGTAGCAGTAACAGCAAGGTGTGAGCAGCCGGGGAGAGGGAAAACTGTTCCAAGAAGATCCTGCAAATCAGACACAACTTTGGAAGTTCCAACTGCTTAAAAGGGGGAGACGCAACTAAATGGGAACCCAAGTGGAAGGAGAGGTCCAAGCGGCCGGCAATAAGGCTTGCGGGGGGGGGGCTGGTCTGAGACAAGGCCCCCAGGCACCGGTTGCATTTCACAGTGTCTGCACGGGAGGAGAAAGGCTACAGCTACCAGGAACGCGTGGTTCGGGTGGGCCCAGGACATAACCGGACCTACTGAACGCTGTCCAACACCCCCTGTCTTTTTTACGTTCCGCACCTCCTTGACGCTTGCGTGAGCGAGCGTCACAGCCCTCGACGGAGCAGCTCTTTCTCACGCAAACGGCAAAGAGGGACCCTGGGAACTCCCACAGTTCAAGAGGCACGTGTGGCTGATTTGGAATGGAGAGGAGAAGCAAATGACTTTGATGGAGAGAAAGGGTCCGCCCCTCCAAGCCACTTGAGGCCTTACGTTGCAGGCTCGGAGCCTTGGGGAGGGGGGAGAAGCAACCCTCTCTTGTCCACTGTCCCAAGAGCCCCTTTTGCTCACCCTCTGCCTGCCCCCTGACTCCGCAGGAAGAAGACAGAGAAGGCAAAGCGACCCCCAGAGAGCAAGAGACCCCTGCGGCTACTCACTCTCACCAATGCCGAGCCCTTGAAGCAATACACGGAGTCTCCCTGTCTGGCCCTGGGAAGTACTTTGGCCATGCAAGGTTTTATTCTCCTGTTTACACTGTGGGGGGGATGAGTCCAGGGGGTAGGGTGGACAGAATCAGTTTCAGCTCCCAGGGCTCTCTCTTTTTTTTGCAGGAACTCCTTTGCATATTAGACAACACACCCCTAAAGTGGCCAATCCTCCAAGAGCTTACAGAGCTCTTCTTACAAGGGCTACTGTAAGCTCTTGGAGGACTGGCTACATTAGGGGTATGTCGCCTAATAGGCAAAGGAGTCCCTGCAAAAAAAAAAGAGCCCTGTTGACGGGCAGCTCAGCCTTTTTGAAAAACAATCACAATTCCAAAGCGACAGACGTTCAGAAAAAGCCAAGGGGTACAAAATCACCCAGACCGCAGCTCGCTTGCCCAGGGAGAAGACCAGCAGGCCGTCAGGTTTAATATACACTCTCAAGGAACAGCCGTTCAATTATTTACACTGCCTGCCAAGCGACTGGTCTTGTTCTTCCCACTCAAACAAAACCCTTTAAAAGAAAAGGGAAAAAAAGAGACACTGCACAGACAGGCCCAGCGGCCCTTCGGCAGGCCGCCTTTCAAATATACAGCGCTATATTACAAACTATACACAACAGGCCGGGGGGGGGATATCATTAATGCTCTAGGGGGTGTGTGCACATGTCGGTAAAAAGGCCTTCTGGACGAGGGAGTGCATGCGGCGTGCCAATCGAAGGGCGGGTGGGGGAAGCGGCCTCTCCCTCCGGCACCCGGGGCAGCCCCCCCATCACGAGG
Organism: Gekko japonicus; assembly: GCF_001447785.1. Classification (NCBI taxonomy): domain Eukaryota; kingdom Metazoa; phylum Chordata; class Lepidosauria; order Squamata; family Gekkonidae; genus Gekko; species Gekko japonicus. The sequence goes on from NW_015168696.1 coordinate 39,099, forward strand.
TCAGCAACTGAATGTTCTTCAGCATTTCGTCGAAAGCCTCCCGGGACGGGGCCTCCGCGCTCTGGAAGGCCACCTTGATGCGGCTGTAGAGGCTGAACGACTGCAGCTCGAGCCAGATGAAGCCGAAGCGGTCGTCGTCAAACAGGACGAAGACGCCGGGGGTCTTCTCGGGACTGGTGAAGCCGTGCCCCGCAATGAGCCCCGTGCCGTAGAAGCTGGGTAGACACAAGCGCACGGAGAAGGCAGTGAGAGATCCTTCCCGGTGGAACTGCGGCCTCCGCTCGACAAACCGGAGTGCCCCCGATACCTGCCCACCTCTGGCAGCGCTCAGAGGCAGAAATTCATTCAAAGGAGACGCGCGGGGCTCTTTCCACCACGCCTCGTCAGATCGGCTGTTCCAGCCCCACTGCATGCTTAATTCCACCACTTTTGGTTTCCCTGTTGTTCTAAGGCCTCTTCTATTCATATGGGTTCAGGTTGTTAATGGGGAATAAGAACACACACACACACCCCAATAATTAGCAGGGAGAGTCCCACCCAACCACTGCACTTTTCTCAGAAGAGCAGTAAAACATTTTCGCCTCCCGTGAAGTGAAGCTGCCGTCTACTGAACCAGACCCTCAGTTCCTCAAAGTCAGTGATGTCTACTCAGACTGGCAGCGGCTCTCCAGGGTCTCAGGCAAAGGTCTTTCCCATCACCTCCTGCCTGGTCCCTTTAACGGGAGATGCCGGGGATTGAACCTGGGACCTTCTGCATGCCAAGCAGAGGCTCTTCCACTGAGCCACAGCCCCTTCCTATAGCTCTCCAGGGTCTCAGGCAAAGGTCTTTCCCATCACCTCCTGCCTGGTCCCTTTAACGGGAGATGCCGGGGATTGAACCTGGGACCTTCTGCATGCCAAGCAGGTGCTCAACCATTGAGCCACAGCCCCTCCCAAAATCAGTATGGTCTACTCTGGTTGGCAGCGGCTCTCCAGGGTCTCGGGCAGAGGCTGCTCCACTAAGACCCAGCCCCTTCCCCTAACATCCTATTTTGCATTCATTCCATATTACACATAAAGAAAACACGGTTATTTCAAAATGATGTGTGCCCTTTCCTTCTTCCTCCTCGAAGTGCATCTCGCAGGTTTGCCACAAAAAGGGGCCCAGTGGAATCACAAACAAATCTGTAGTCAAAACACGCTAAGTACATGCAACAATAATTATATAGGAACCAAAGTCAATAATAATACCAAACCTATTTATTATAGTAGAATCCGGGAGAGGTATTTCCAATTTGAAAGAGGTACAGAGCTGAGCCTCGTTTGTACGTGTGTATTTACTGTATGTTAATGAAGACTTACCTGATTTACCAGGTCCGAAACACTGACTATCCGGAACGGTGTGGTTTTAACTTAGGACGGAACTTAGTTTCCACAAGCGACAATATATAGATGTTTGGTCTTCGATTCAAGGACATGTGAAATTTATACAAGCAATTCTTTTCTTTTGTGTGCTTGTTCTGTTAATGAAAGAAGTCTGCTGCTTTGGAGAAGTGCTGTGACTTCTTGCGGGTCTGACTTTGCTACCACCCACTTTTTGATAATTGCTCTTTATAACATTGATGATTCTACCATAAAATGTATGTAAAGGGAAAGGTTTCCCTTGCTCGAAAGCCAGTCGAATCTGACTAGGGGGCGGTGCTCATGTCCGTTTCCAAGCCGATGAGCCAGCGCTGTCTGAAGACGTTTCTGTGGTCGTGGCCAGCATGACTAAACGCCGAGGTGACTGGAATGCTGTTACATTCCCACCGAAGTGGTGCCTATTTGTCTACTTGCAATTTCTTGCTTTCAAACTGCTAGGTTGGCAGGAGCTGGGGCCAGAGACAGGAGCTCACTCCATCATGCGGCACTCGGGTCTTGAACTGCTGAACTACCGACCGTCTGGTCTGCAGCTTAGCGTCTTAACCTCTGATGCACCGCGGCCCCTATAAAATATATGACTTCGGTATTATTATTGACTTTGGTTTCTGCATAATTATTGTTGCATGTACTTGGCGTGTTTTGACTACAGATCTGTTTGTGATTCCACTGGTTGTTTTTCTGTAGCTCCCCACTCTCTGGCTTGGTTCTACAAAAAGGGCCCACCCTCCCTTCATGCACTCGCAACAGCCCAGTCTCATTCAAAGCTCCCTCTAAGCTGTGGAGTACTGTGAGCAAAAATTCTGCTTTGTAACTCCCGGCATTAAAGTTGTGAGTGAGCGATTTGGCTCCTGCATAAATTAGCTCTGGAGCTGTCCTTCCTGAGCTGAGACAAAAATGTGTGAACCGGAGGCTAAAAAACCATGAGCTAGCTCACACTAACTCAGCTGAGAGGGAACACTGGTCTCATCTAGAAGAAGAAGAGGAGGAGGAGGAGATTGGATTTATACCCCCCCCTTCACTACCCAAAGGTGTCTCAGAGCAACTTACAAACTCCTCTCCCTTCCCCTCCCCACAACAGACACCCTGTGAGGCAGGTGGGGCTGAGAGAGCTCCTGACAGAAACTGCTCCTTTTCAAGAACTGCTCTGACAGAACTATGGCTTGCCCAAGGTCATCCAGCAGGTGCAAGTGGAGGAGTGGGGAATCAAAACCGGTTCTCCCAGATTAGAGTCCGCGCACTTAACCGCTACACCAAATGGAACACAAATGCAAGTGTGGATCTGGGCATCTAAATAAACCAGAGACACTTGGCAAAGCCTGCACCAGAGCACAGGGCTTGCAAGGAGGAGGGGGGCTTGAAGTCTGGACGGCCCTGTCCTAAGCAAGGGACATGTACAGAGAAGACAGACGGAGGCCGGAAGGCACAACAGCTAGCTGGGGGGGGCACACTGACCAGGCTCTGCAGGTCCGCGGGTAGTCCTCTTTCCGGGACGCGATCCCCCCGGGGAGGACAAAGGGCTGCGGGGGCTGCGGGGGGTCTTGGGCGGCGTCCCCTTCTCCTGAGGCAGAGGCCTCCGCCCCGTCGTCTTCCGTCGGGGAGGGCGCCCGCTGAGCCTGGCCCTCCCCTTCCGGCTCCTTGCCCTCCGGGGCGCCCTCCTCTTGCCGCTGCTGCTCCCGCCTCACTTGCTCCTGCACCTCCAGGACGATCCGGGAGAGCTCGCTGAGGTTGCCGAGGCTCTCGATGTCAGGCAGACGGATGGGATGCGCCAGCTCGATCTCCACGGTCTGCTGGCCAGCTGGGATGTTGGGGTCACCCTGGAGACGGGGCAAGGAAGAAAGCAGAGCAACCGGGCTATGAACGGGAGGCGCTCGCGCCCACAGACGCCCTCTCCTGCTGCACTCCGGTCAGGCAGACCATTCCTGCCTCTGGCTTCTCTCTCCTCCTTTTGTCCCGCCTGTTATGGAGCTCGTTGAGGAGTTTCCTACCCTTCTCCTGGTTCCCTTCTCAGAGGAAGCCCATCTTGAACCACAAAGGCCTTTCTTGGACCTTTCTGCTACCTGTACTTTCACTGCCACAGGAGGTGGTGGCAGCTACAAGCATGGATGGCTTCAAGAGGGAATTGGATAAACATATGGAGCAGAGGCCCATCAGTGGCTATTAGCCACAAGGGATCGGTAGGAACTCTCAGTCTGGGGCAACTGATGCTCTGTATTCTTGGTGCTTTGGG
>NW_015168696.1:43206-47260 GCF_001447785.1 Gekko japonicus
GGCCTGATCCAACATGGCTTCTCTTATGTTATGTTCACAGTGTTGGACTGGATGGGCCACTGGCCTGATCCAACATGGCTTCTCTTATGTTCTTATGTTCACAGTGTTGGACTGGATGGGCCATTGGCCTGATCCAACATTGGCTTCTCTTATGTTCTTATGTTCACAGTGTTGGACTGGATGGGCCATTGGCCTGATCCAACATTGGCTTCTCTTATGTTCTTATGTTCACAGTGTTGGACTGGATGGGCCATTGGCCTGATCCAACATTGGCTTCTCTTATGTTTTTTATTTCACAGTGTTGGGCTGGATGGGCCATTGGCCTGATCCAACATTGGCTTCTCTTATGTTCTTATGTTCACAGTGTTGGACTGGATGGGCCATTGGCCTGATCCAACATTGGCTTCTCTTATGTTCTTATGTTCACAGTGTTGGACTGGATGGGCCATTGGCCTGATCCAGCATGGCTTCTCTTATGTTCTTATGTTCTTACCCTTTTCTCCCTGACATTTGCTCCTTTCCCTTCACCCTACTGACCTAAAGAAGCCGGACTACTAGTTTCCCTCTCCCATTGCTCTCTCCTCTGGCCCACAGAATCCATCCAGTTCGACCCGGTCTCCCCTCCCGGCAAGCCATTAGCCCATGACCCCAGCAAACAGGGGAATCGGGAGTCTGGACACTCACGGTTATTTTAGTCCCTTTGGCCTTCTTCCCATGGAAACTAAGCATGACTATTTCAAGGCCGTGGCTTCCATAGGTCCCCTTGAAAAGCCCCGGCTTGATTAGGTCGTCGGGGCCGCATGGAGGGAGGTAGATGCGCCTGTACGTCAAGCAGTTGCTGAAATATAAAACAAGACCACAGGTCCGTGTATACAGGGCCATCTCAGAATCCGCTATATTACTTTAAACAGTTTTGCCGTTCCGCAGGGCCCGTAAGACGGAGCTCTTCCACCAGGCTTTTGGAGCCGCCCGTCACCGCTGCTAACTGACAGCTGAAGGTGGGAGAGCCCCGTTCCCCTGGAACTTCTAACAACAGCCTGAGCCAGCCGCTGAAAGGACAATAAAAAAAAAAACGAGGAACCAACTGCGCGAAGAGAGAACTGAGTAGCTACAGCCATCGTGAAATCAATGATACCAGCACTTTATCATGTTGTACAGTTTAAGTGATTTTAAAAGGTAAAGGTAAAGGTTCCCCTTGCTCGAAAGCCAGTCGAATCCGACTCTAGGGTTGCGGTGCTCATCTCCGTTTCAAAGCCGAAGAGCCAGCGCTGTCCGAAGACGTTTCCGTGGTCATGTGGCCGGCATGACTAAACACCGTCATGCGGCAACCCGGGTCTTGAACTGCTGAACTACCGACCTTCCACAGCCTGCAGTTCAGCGTCTTAACCACTTGAGCCACCGCAGCTCCTTAAATGATTTTAGAATTGTCCTAATTTAAATTTATACTTATGTTTTATTGTAAACTATGTATTGATCTTGTGTAAGCCACCCTGAGCCAGCCTTGGTTGGGAGGGCGGGGTAGACACACACACACACCACCAGTGTTCCCTCTAAGCTGAGTGAGTGTGAGCTAGCTCAATGTTTTTTTAGCCTCTGGCTCACACATTTTTGTCTCAGCTCAGGAAGGAGGGCTGCTGAGCAAGCTAATTTATGCCGTAGACAAATCGCTCGCTCACACAACTTTAATGCCAGCAGCTCACAAAGTAGAATTTTTTGCTCACCAGACCCCACAGCTTAGAGGCGTTGCACATCACCCAAACCCAGGATTCTGTTATCCCACAAACTATGTAAGATTGAGTTGTTTGGGAGGGCTTTTCTATAAGGGTAATATTTTATTATTATAATTTTATTTATTTGCATTTTTACCCCGCCCTCCCTGCGAACGGGCGGGGTAATAGAGCTACACTGTAACAGAACGGTTCGGGAAGATGCTTCATAAAGGAGAAAGTACCGTGGATTATACCAGTGAGTATAGGATAGGTCCAATGGTCCCTCTAAGCTGTGAAGTCTTGTGAGCAAAAAATTCTACTTTGTGAGCTACTGGCATTAAACTTGTGAGCGAGCGATTTGGCTGCTGCATAAATCAGTTTGCTCTGGAGCCCTCCTTCCTGAGTTAAGACAAAATGTGTGAGCTGAAGGCTAAAAAAACTGAGCTAGCTCATGCTAATTCAGCTTAGAGAGAAAAAGAAGAGATTGGATTTATACCCCGCCGCCCTTCACTACCCAAAGGGGTCTCAGAGGGGCTTACAAACTCCTTTCCCTTCCCCTCCCCACAACAGACACCCTGTGAGGTAGGCGGGGCTGAGAGAGCTCTGACAGAAATTGCTCTTTTTCAAGGATAGCTCTTGTCAGAACTGTGGCTTGCCCAAGGTCATCTAGCCAGGTGCAAGTGGAGGAGTGGGGAATCAAACCCGGTTCTCCCAGATTAGAGCCCGCGCACTTAACCACGACACCAAACTGGCTCTCACTGGATACATCAGATACGGCATCCCCCCAAACTGTCCCTCTCACCCGCTTACTCATATTGACTGGTGTAGATGAACTTCATCAAGATGAGCTCTTGCATGTGTTCATGGAAGATGTCTTCTAGGGTCCGCCCCCATTCCTCTCTCAGCCACGTCCGAAATTCCTGTGGGCACCAAATTGCAAGAAGCACCGCCGATCAATCAATCACAGCTGCCTGCCCCCCCACACCAACAGCCCTCCAATGGAACTCTAAGAACAGACTGGTGCACAACCCCTACTCCTTTTAGTAAGCCCTGTGCTCCACACCTCTGTTCCAATCTTGTTCGCAGGAATTCCTTTGCATATTAGGCGACACACCCCTCATGTAGCCAATCCTCCAAGAGCTTACAGAGCTCTTCTTACAAGGGTACTGTAAGTTCTTGGAGGATTGGCTACATTAGGGATGTGTCGCCTAATATGCAAAGGAGTCCCTGCTACAAAAAGAGCCCTGCCAAATTCTGTGAGAGAAGACGTGCCTGGAATAAGGTCTGTTTACAAAGCAGGCACGCCCCTCTCGCTATTTACTCTCTTTATGTCTAATCACACTCTCACGGAAGCTAGCAGTTTCCAAAGTTCTGCTTCAACACTGTTCATTTAAGATGGAGAAATGTAAAAGAAACTGTTTTAGGAGACCGAATTGCGGCTACAGCACGACAACTGACCCTGGGTCCTTTGAGACGCGAGCCAGCTGTTTTATTCCAATGAGCTTTCCCCCCAGTGAGCCACGACTAACCGCACGAGAGAGGACTTCTTTTCCTCCAATCTGCCTCTGGACAACGGGCAACTCTTTCAGCCGGCATCTGCCCACCGGACCAGAGCAGCACTGCGGTATGGATTCCGCACCTACAGACTTGGGTCCCTCCCTGCCTCCCTCCCGAGCCGAGTCTTCAGACACAGCTGGCGGGCATCCCGCTTCCCCCTGTGCTGTGCACACATTTGTTTCAGTGGGCAGAGGAAGACAGCAGTCTGGCACGAAGGGGTAGGCCGATGGCAACGGACACAGAGATGCAGTTTCAATTACAGCACGGGCGCCTGGGAGGGGGTGGGAGAAATACTTTGAAAAGAGAATGTATGGCTCTCTGATGTATCCAGTGAGAGCCAGAAATACTTTGAAAAGAGCACTTCGGTCTGGGACGCAACCAGGGGTCGTTTCATAGAAAAAGAGCTAGGGAAGCTCATTAGCATAACTCATTAGCATATGCCACACCCCCTGACATCACCGGAAGTGTGTCATAAGGCCACACCCCCTGCCATCACCGGAAGTGTGTCATAAGGCCACACCCACCACTCAGTCTTAGTCTTAAAGGTTAGCCTTAAAGGTGCTATTTGTTAGTCTTAAAGGTGCTATTTGAACTCTTGGACTATTTTGCAGGAACAGACTAACACAGCTACCTTGGGGAAGCTCCTGGATGGGGCTGGGAGTCCTTGCGGAGGCCACGTGGAGTGGCCTCGGCCAGGCAGAGGGGGAGGACGCCAACTTACCCTCCTGCTTCTTCCTCCTTCTGCAACAGAATGAGGCTGGAAGAAGGGGGCGGCCGGAAGAAGGGGC
>NW_015168696.1:47290-55708 GCF_001447785.1 Gekko japonicus
TAAGACGGAGCTCTTCCACCAGGCGTATGAGTAGGAGCCGCCACTACCATCATTATTGTTCCATCTTACCTGGCCCTGGAAGAGGGAACACCAGTGTTTCCCTGGAGCAGATGATGCTGAGGAACAGAGCAGTGGCAATAGAGCAGTGAAACACGCCCTCTTGTGAAATAACATCTAGAGCACTTTGTTAATAATTGGTTATAATGTTATCTGTATTGTGATGATTTTAAATGATTTTAAATATGTTTTATATTGGCATATGCCTCTTGTAAGGTGCCCTGAGCCCGCGTAGCGGGGAGGGCGGGGTATAAATTGAATAAAATAAATAAATAAATAAAATAAAGCGGGGGTGGCCAAACTGTGGCTCGGGAGCCACATGCGGCTCTTTCACGCGTATTGTGTGGCTCCCGGCAGGGCTGGCTGGGGAAGCGAAGAGGAGGCGTGCTTCTTCTCCCTCCCTCCCTCCCTCCCATCTATTTGCATTTTTTGTTTCTCTCTCTCTCTTTCTTTCCACCTCTTTCATTCTTTCTTCCCATTTCTTTCTTTTTCTTTCTCTCTTAGACAGATAAATATCACTAGCGAACAAACGAATATCGTTATCAATATCTGTTTTTACCCCTTTTGCTTTTATTTTTGGTAGTCTCGTTTAATGTTAAGAAAAAGCAAATGTGCATATTTTTAAATAAAAACGTGGGTGCAATATTTGTTCATGTCTTGCGGCTCTCGAGCATCTCTCACTTCTAGCCAAAGGCAGGATGGCTCTCCCCCCTACCCTTCGACCCACACAGAAGGGGGGCAGCAAGCCACTCCCTTGCTTAGCCACATTCCATCCTGCCTTGTGATCCAGAGCGTGGCTTACACCACAGAGAACTCCGGGACAGCAGCCAAGACCTGAATATAGAATCTGCAAATGACCTTTGGCTTGCAAATGCAGGTGCGGGGAAAGTCCACGCTCTGAAAACTTTGCACAGCTCTCGCCTGCGAGTAAGTTCTACTCAGAGACAAAAGTGCTAGTCATTCCTCAATGTGCATCTGAGAGCCAGTTTGGGGTCGTGGTTAAGTGCGCGGACTCTAATCTGGGAGAACCGGGTTTGATTCCCCACTCCTCCACATTGCAGCTGCTGGTGTGACCTTGGGTCAGTCACAAGTTCTCTCAGGGCTGTTCTCTCAAGAGCAGTCCTCCAGAGAGCTCTCTCAGCCCCACCTCCCTCCCAGGCAGTGTTCCCTCTAAGCCGAGTTAGTGTGAGCTAGCTCACAGTTTTTCAGCCTCCGGCTCACACATTTTTGTGTTCGCTCAGGAAGGATGGCTCCAGAGCAAACTAATTTAGGCAGTAGCCAAATCGCTTGCTCACAACTTTCATGCCAGTAGCTCACAAAGTAGGATTTTTGCTCACAAGACTCCACAGCTTAGAGGGAACATTGCTCCCAGGGTGTCTGTTGTGGGGAGGGGACGGGAAAGGAGTTTATAAGCCACTCTGAGACTCCTTTGGGTAGTGAAGGGTGGGGTATAAATCCAATCTCTTCTTCCTCTTCTTATGTGACTTCCGAGAGTTGTCATGACATCTCATTGTGTCCCATCCCCCCCAGTAACCAGAAGGCTACAGTGCCTTGAAACATACTTTCCCCAAGCCACGCTTATAAATACTTAATTCACGTGCAAGGATTATGAGAAGGGCCATCTGATGCTCCGCCTGGGGCGGAGGAGACAGTTTTCTCTCTACAACACTAAGTGCTTCCCGTCAGTCTGAACCGATAACCTTCATGGGATGTACTGTGAAGCTCTCAAGGTTTTTACTGCACAAATTCCGGCCAGAACCGGGCTTACTTCTTGCCTTCCTCCCGCCATGCGGTGATAATCCGTCTGGTTGCACTTTGTCGAAAACTCATCCTTTTTCACAATCTGTAAAACATGGAAGAACAAGGGAGCTATGGAGTTAAGACCCCAGGAGACACAGAGAGAGGGAACTCAAGGACGGCGTGACTTGTGCCGCCCAAACCCCCTTCGAATTTACTGCTGGCCTGTAAAAAACTGAAAATGTTTCGGACATACGAACGACTGGATTTCCACTCAGACAAATGATCTCCAAATGTGCGTGACCTTCAGAAGACGACTGGATTTATACAACAACAATCGAGTCCAGGAGCACCTTACTTTGGTGTAGTGGTTAAGTGCGCGAGAACCGGGTTTGATTCCCCACTCCTCTACTTGCACCTGGCTGGATGACCTTGGGCAAGCCATAGTTCTGATAAGAGCTGTTCTTGGAAAAAGAGCAGTTTCTGTCAGAGCTCTCCCAGCCCCACCTGCCTCACCGGGTGTCTGTTGTGGAGAGGGGAAGGGAAAGGAGTTTGTAAGACGCTCTCAGACTTCTTTGGGTAAAGAAGGTCGGGGTATAAATCCAATCTCTTCTTCTTCTTCAAGATCAATAAGATTTGGGTATGGGCTTTTGAGAGTCAAAGGTCCTTCATCCCACCTCGAAAGCTCATACCCCCAAAGACTGACAGCCAGTTTTGTGTAGTGGTTAAGTGTGCAGACTCTAATCTGGGATAACCAGGTTTGATTCCCCACTCCCCCTGCACTTGCAGCTGCCGGTGTAATCTTGGGTCAGTCACAAGTTCTTTCAAAACTGTTCTCACAAGGGCAGTTCTTGAGAGAGCTCTCTCAGCCCCACCTACTTCACAGGGTGTCTGTTGTGGGGAGGGGAAGGGAAAGGAGTTTGTCAGCCGTTCTGAGACTCCTTTGGGTAGTGAAGGGCAGGGTATAAATCCAATCTCCTCTTCTTCAAATCTTACTGGGTCTCTAAGGTCTTGGTCCATTTGGCCTCTAAGGTGCAGCAGCAGCAGCAGCAGGAGATTGGATTTATGCCCCGCCCTTCACTCAGAGTCTCAGAGCAGCTTACAATCTCCTTTCCCTTCCCCTCCACACAACAGACACCCTGTGAGGTAGGTGGGGCTGAGAGAGCTCTCTCGAGAACTGCCCTTGAGAGAACAACTTTGAAAGAACTTGTGACTGACCCAAGGTCACACCAGCAGCTGCATGTGGAGGAGTGGGGAATCAAACCCGGTTCTCCCAGATTAGAGTCCGTGCACTTAACCACCGCACCGAACTGGCTCTAGCTGTTCTTCTGGAGACCAACACGGCTGCTCCCCTCTGAACCGATCTGGCTTTACACAGCTTTCCAGACCAACGGTGTGAGAGCCTCCAACTGATAACCTGGGTTAAAGTGACCAGCGCGCAGGTCAGAAGGCAAGACCTGCGGCCACCTGGGCGGGCAAGGCAGTCAGAGACAAGGTGGGCCGCTCACCTGAATATGTCCGTTGTGGGGGCCCTTGTGGCCATACATGCACTCGACGGTGGCGCTCTTCCTCTCCATCAAGTGGATCCTGAAGAGAGGCTTGAACCTCATTGGGTCGTCCACGTGAGGGTCATGGGGAGGCAGATACATCCAGCCAATGATGAAGAAGCCGTCTACCTGTCAAGAGCGTGAGGAGGAGAGAGTCAAGACCCCCGTCGCTTTGAGCTAAGCAGGCTTCCAAAATGGCAGCTCTATTCCAAGATGCGTGTGGGGCCCCCCCCTCTCTTCGTGTTCTCTATCTGCGGAGGTGGATAATTGACCTCCGATAACATGGTTCCTTCTCAGCTGTTCCTTACAGCATCCTTCCTTGTGGGAAGGGAAGGTCATTCAGAGGGCTTTCGCGCTGCGTTCCCGGCTCTTCCTGCAGAGTGATTGGCCCCCCAGGCTCCTTGCGCTCTGCAGCGCAGCTGTGCTGATGCCGGCGCCTCCGACTAATTAGGTGGAAGGCACCTCAAGTTGGCAGCTCTGCTGTCAGAACGAGGAGGAGGAGGAGGAGGATCTGTTCCCCAGCTAGCTGTGAGCAGCGCTGCAGAACTCTCGCAGCTCTCTGACGAAAGGGAAGGAACCAGTCGTCCTCTCTGAAGGGCAGGCCAAAGGGAGGAAGATATTCTGAAGCCTGAGGCCCCAGGAACTCAAACGGTCCCCTCCCTTCCCCTCTAATTAACGTGGGGCGGAATCGGTGGGGGACGTTCTCCTGCAGAGGCTCGGTTTAAACAAAGGGAAGCTGAACAAGGACGAACTTTCCTGTGCTGCTGTGCACTTCCGGTTCTTTTTAATGGGGACCGGGCAGGAGGACGCCTCTGTGCAGTGTTCCCTCTAAGCTGAGTTGGCGTGAGCTAGGTCACCGGTTCTTGGCCTCCGGCTCACGCATTCTTTGCCTTCGCTCAGGAAGGAGGGCTCCAGAGCAAACTGATTTATGCAGCAGCCAAATCCCTCGCTTGCAACTTTAATGCCAGTAGCTCACAGAGCAGAATTTTTGCTCACGAGGACTCCACAGCTCAGAGGGAGCATTGCCTCTGTGCCCCTCTTCAGCAAACCGGAACCATTTGCTTCTCCCCGTGCCACTCTTAACAGGGTCCCCGATTCACCAGCTCAGGCCGCACATGAAGCTGCCTTCTACTGTATCAGGCCCTTGGTCCACTCAGACCAGCAGGGGCTCTCCAGGGTCTCAGGCGGAGGACTTTCACGTCACCTCCTGGCTCACCCATCTTAACTGGAGATGCTGGGGATCGAACCTGCGACCTTCTGCATCCCAAGCAGAGGCTCTACCACTGAGCCACGGCCCCTCCCTAGCAGCAACGCTTCGCCCACAGTGGGCCCTTTCTGCCACTTCCCCACATACAAGCCCGAAGTGGTCCCAGTCCCTCTCCCCACCCAAACCGCCGGAGAGCTCTCATCAGGCACCCATCTGCTGCTCCTCACTGCCGCCCCTTCTTCAAGGAGGCTGAAGCCTGCAACTAATCCTCCCAGGCACACAGGGGAAAGGTCCCGCTTGGAGCCAGGTTTGGTGCCAAGCTTCGGCCCAAGCACTTCCTGGTGAGAGGGAGAAATGGCGGCCTGCGCACAGGCAACCCAGACGGGACCAGCTCCAAGACCCGGCGACCCAATCTTTGGCCGTCCTCTATACTCACCACCACATTCAACAGTCCCCCATAGGGTCCGATGTCTGGTTGCCACAGCCCCAAGATGTGTCGGTATCTGTGCAGCACTAGAGAATTGGGGGGGGGAAGCAGAAAATCTCTAATGGGATAAGGAGACGCCACAGGAAAGGGAAGTCCAAAGCAGCAAGGAAGGAGAGGAGCACACACAACGTGTCCTAAAGCTACAGTGAAGTGGACCTGGGTGTATTCCTTGCTCAAAGTGGCAATGCCGGCCAAGCAATTTGATAGCCTCCATAGATTATGCAAATCCACTTGCAGAATATCATAATTATGTTGCATGAGGACTGCACCCACAGGTACACACACCTGGAAAGCTCAGTCACATTCTCCCCGGCTTCAGAAGCATCCCTGTTGCTCAAACGCATCTTCTGAGCCACAAGGATTAGCGGCTTGCTTTCAGAAGCCAAACACGTTCTGCGTTCTCAAGACTTTGAACTCTGTGCCTAATACGCGGCTTTGCACAGCTTGTGTAGAATACACCCAGCTCCCCGAAAAGAGTTAACACATTCCACACACAGCACTCTCGGAAAGACATGTTTGGCCTCACTGGGGATGGAGGTGGCTGTCACCAAGAACAGCTGGAACACAACTTTGGTCACCCTTGAAGAAAAATCACACCCCCATTGTCAACTTTTTACGAAGTACGGCTCTGCTCAACGGGCAGTCTTGGTGAAATGAGAGACCAGGTGGAACGACGGATTATGATCAGTTTTTGCCTTTCCACGCTGGTATTTATTTAGTTTTATTGTATTTATTGTATTTTAGATCTTGTATTAGTTGTTTTTAAATTGTATGTTGTTTTAAACTATTGTAAGCCGCCTCTCGGCGGGAGGGCAGGGTAGAAATCCAATAAATATTTATTAGTAAGCTCAGAATGCGGCCACCGAGGCAATTATTCAGAGGGGGAAGAAGGACACCATAGCTTTCCTGCAAGCTGCATTTACCTGCCCGGGAGAAATACTATGAACATCTGAATATCTTCTCCAGTGAGAGGCAAAAGTAGCTTTGGGGGGGTGGTTTGCAGCATGCAAATGACACACAGGGAGAGCGTTCGGCAGCTCCTCTCCCTCTGTGTCCAACTCCACCTCTGAACGGCTGTCCCAGCAACTATGCTGTGCTTTACAGAAAGAAACACCCCTCGAAAGAACAACTGTGAACTGAACTAATATGTCGCTCCACCGCAGCTGTACCACTGCAGGCAGACCCAGGACAGAAAGGAGACGATTCCTGGGTGCTCTGGACGTCCAGACTGTTCTCGTTCCTGTCATTTAATTGTGCAAGCTTTAATCCAAATAGAACGAAGCTCCCAAGAGAGGGGAAGACTGAAGACAAACCAAACAGCCACCAAAAATGCCTCCTGAGAAACCAAAGGCTCCTTTCCCTCGTCTCCCTGCTAGCTGCACCCTCGACAAAGTCTAGCAGCTGCTCTTTACAGATCCAACACGGGATTTTAACATGGAATTCTAAAGGAGGGGAAGTCTTCCTTAGCCCGCCGGCAGTGCTTGGAAACGTCTTCTGTTTTACAGGTGCTAGACGACCAGCACACAAAACAACAGACACGTGACCTCCTAATACCCATGGTGCATTTCATTCCTCCCAGAGGCACTGCTGACCTAAGAAGGCCACAGCGGAGGTTCCCGGAAAGGCCCAGCTGCTCCACTCAGTCCAGTCCCCAGGCTGCGGCTAAGCCAAGGGGCAGGCTACTCTTTTAGGAGGAGGAGGAGATCGGATTTATTCCCCGCCCTTCACTTGGAGTCTCAGAGCGGTTTACAAACTCCTTTCCCTTTCCCTCCCCACAACAGACACCCTGTGAGGTGGGTGGGGCTGAGAGAAGTCTGACACAAACTGCTCCTTCAGGAACAGCTGTGCCAGAACTATGGCTTGCCCAAGGTCATCCAGCAGGTGCAAGTGGAGGAGTGGGGAATCAAACCCGGTTCTCCCAGATTAGAGTCCGCACACTTAACCACTACACCAAACTGGCTTTAGAGTCATATTAGGCCGGGTTTTCTCCCAGCACCCAAACAGTGGTCAACTTACACACTGTGCAGTGAAAATCCCAAGCAATCTGGCCCTCGACTTAGCACCGCCATCCCAGAGAACCAGCCAGAGACACTCCCACACACCTGGGGACCAGGGTTCCCTGTAAGCTGAGTTAGTGTGAGCTAGCTCACAGTTTTCTAGCCTCCAGCGCACACATTGTTTGCCTTAGCTCAGGAAGGGATGGCTCCAGAGTAAACTAATTTTTGCAGCAGCCAAACCGCTTGCTCACAACTTTAATGCCAGGAGCTCACAAAGTAGAATTTTTGCTCACAAGGACTCCACAGCTTAGGGGGAGCCTTGCTGGGAACCACAAGAAACAGCTACGTAGGAACCTAGCGAGCCAGGCGACCCAGAGCTCATGTGCTACTTGGGGGTTAGTGTGAGAGACCTTGAAGGACAGGGTCTGCGGAAGTTTGTGCAGACCCCCACTCCTTCGTTGCACTGTGGTTCGCGCCCCTGCCCCCTTGCGTAGCTTTCGGGACAGCTGCGTGATGTGCAGACGCTCCTTCCTCTCTCTCTGCATATCCATGCTGTGCTGGTTGGTCTGCCCATTGCACAGTTCTTAAGAGGCTGAGAGCCGGCCCTTGAGACGACCACAACGGCCACAACACCACACTGCAGGTTCCAAGCAGGCCACTTGAATCATAGAATCATAGAATGTTAGAATTGGAAGGGACCTTGCAGGTCATCTAGTCCAACCCCCTGCACTCTGCAAGGAGCATAGCCGAAAGACAGCCCCACAACACACCCAAAAGATGGTTGTCCAGCCTCCGCTTGAAAACGTCCAGTGAAGAAGCATCCACCACCTCCCGAGGCAGTCTGTTAGGAAGTTTCTCTGATATTTAGCCTGCATCGACTCCCTTGTAATTTCCACCCATTAGATCTAGTCTTGCAATCCGGAGCAAGAGCGAATAGATCTGCTCCATCTTCTACATAAGAGCCCCTCAGATACTTGAAGACTGCAATCAT
Source organism: Gekko japonicus (assembly GCF_001447785.1). Lineage (NCBI taxonomy): Eukaryota > Metazoa > Chordata > Lepidosauria > Squamata > Gekkonidae > Gekko > Gekko japonicus. Next base: position 55,314 of record NW_015168696.1, read on the forward strand.
GTCCCCTCTAAGCCTTCTCTCTCCCAGGCTAAACATACCCAACTCTTTCAGCCTTTCCTCATAAGACTTGGAGGAATTTCAGACAGACGATATAATCCGGAAGAAGAACGGTTCCCAAATGGTTTCTGGTCTGTCATTTCAGACAGAACCATTTTAGAACCGGTTCCCTACCGGAATATATTTGTAATTTCACACACAAACGCTTCTGTCCCGTTTAGGAAACGGGGCTGAAGTGTTTTACCTGTCAACCGCTTCCAAGTAGTCTTCCGTTTCCTCTCCCAGTTCCGATGCGCTTTTTCCCGCCGTTTTTCGCCCGCGTGGGCAATCTCCGGCTTTTTAAAAAAAAGTTTGCTTTATATTTTTATAGCGCTATAACGGTACAATGCTATAATGCA
>NW_015168696.1:56032-57688 GCF_001447785.1 Gekko japonicus
GCATATGCCCCTGGCTCCACCGCCCTTTGAAGCTCCCTCTGGAGGGAGCAAGGACACTCTGTAAGGACCCCAGCACCAGCCAACAGCTCAAAGCCCTCCTTTCTCCATGCTCGGTGATGCTTCCCTCAGGCCTAGACTTTTCCACAGTAGTGGTGTAGTGGTTAAGTGTGCGGACTCTAATCTGGGAGAACCGGGTCATGTGAAATTCCTCTTGGATTCAAACCCTCTCACCCTCCTGGTTGCCCTCTTCTTGCTCCCCCAGACCTTCCTCTGCTGTTCTCGCACACACACCCAATGCCCCTGGCTCCACAGCCCTTTGAAGCTCCCTCTGGAGGGAGCAAGGACACTCTGTAAGGACCCCAGTGCCAGCCAACAGCTCAAAGCCCTCCTTTCTCCGTGCTCGTTGATGCTTCCCTCAGGCCTAGACTTTTCCACAGTACCTTTTGTCCAAGCAATCATTTGCTTGTGGATGTGGAACCTCTCCAGGACTTGGTCTTCCTAGGGTGTAGGTGTGAAACTCTCAACGCCCTTTGCCTAATTCCAGACTTACAGCTCCAGAGATCTACAGCTACCCCTAGCTTCTTGGGTTTCCCAGCAACTCACACTCCCAACTCCTGGCACAAGAAAGACTCAAGAGGACCTGAGAAAGGGGTAAACAGAACTGTTACTCGGCGGTGGCCGATTCCCTCTAACGTGACCCAGATGCTGAGACAATGACATTCGGCACCCTGAGTGGGGCGGGAAAACTCTGCTTGCCAGTTCAGTGGTCGGGAACACACTCCATGCAGGCTCTTGTGCGTGTGCAGGGCAGAAAGCATTCACAGAAGGTACATACGGCAGGTGTACACATCTCTGTATTCCATGTGCTCGTAGTCGGGAAGGATTTTCATAAAACGCCCCGACTTCACGCGTGGGTTTATACCTGAGCGGATACAGCAGGGCGAATGTGAGAACGGGCATCTCCCCTCTTACCGTCACACCCCAGCCGCTTCCACCCGGCAACACTGATAACAGAGACTGAATGTCTGCTGTGGGCAGTTCAGAGGAATGGCAGTGTTCTGAAATAAGGGGGAACCCTTTAAAAGCTTCCACTTACATCTGACAAAAGTCTACTGGCCACCCTGATCAGACCAGAAGGGAACTTGGGGAGTCCTAGGTAAAGGTAAAGGTTTCCCTTGCTCGAAAGCCAGTCGAATCCGACTCTAGGGATGTGGTGCTCATCTCCATTTCCAAGCCGAAGAGCCAGCGCTGTCCAAAGACTTCTCCGTGGTCATGTGGCTGGCATGACTAGACGGCAAGGCACACGGAACGCTGTTGCCTTCCCACCCAAGCAGCACCTATTTATCTACTTGCAATTTCTTGCTTTCAAACTGCTAGGTTGGCAGGAGCTGGGACCGGAGACAGGAGCTCACTCCGTCATGCGGCACTCGGGTCTCAAACTGCTGAACTACCGACCTTCCAGTCTGCAGTTCAGCGTCTTAACCCCTTGAGCCACTCGCAGCCCCTTTACCTGGGGGAGTCCTAGGCAAACTCAAATTTACTAGTTTCTAGACCTCGCTAGTTCACTTCATCTCAGCAGCAAATTGACCAAATGTCTCAAGTCTTCAAACCTCGCTGCAACCATCAAAGAAAGGGGCAGCTGCCCTCTGCTGCTGA
>NW_015168696.1:57717-61802 GCF_001447785.1 Gekko japonicus
CTCTTCTGTCAAGGCCCCAGCACAGCATTTATGTCATTCCTGGCTGCCTGAAGGGTGGGGGAGGAGGCAGAGCGGCTCCTTACCTCGACATTGCCAGAAGTGCCCTACAAGTGCTAAAACAGGCCACGCTCCTTATGACTCCACAGATCAAAAGTCACGGCTGTTAAACAGAGCAAGGCTGAGAATCAAGACCCTTGAGTCATTCCCCCAAGGGCACGACGGTCGGGGAGCCAAAATCTCCTGGATATTCCAGGCTCCAAGACCATCAAACTTGCTATGACCAGGGCTAGGGCGTTCTCGGTGGCGGCTCCTATCTGGTGGAATGAGCTCCCGGAGGAGATCTGGGCCCTGCGGGACCTTGTGCAGTTCCGCAGGGCCTGTAAGACGAAGCTCTTCCACCAGGCTTTCGAGTAGGAGCCGCCACCACCACCATTCCATCAACGCCTTCCCACCACCGCACACCGTCACCATTGGTGCGGGTATCATCGGAAGGAGCGGGACGTCCCTAGGGGATGACAGGGTTGTGGGGACGTACACTGCTGTTGTTATTCAGATATATAACATCTTAGAACACCATCTTGGTTTACGATTTGGAGTAAGTATTAGAGCAACGAAAATCTATTTTTAAGAATTTTAATTAATTATAGTATGTTATTATTGTATTTATACTGTTTTTATTGTTGTGATCTGGCATTTATGCCTCTGTTAGCCGCCCTGAGCCTTCGGGGAGGGCGGGATACAAAATCCAAATAAATAAATAAATAAATTCAAGTTACAGATTGAGTGCAAATCCATTTTCTAAAACGGAACGAGAACGGAACGTAAAAGGCTCGGCACGTACGTTTGGCGTACACGTCTCGGCAGGACACTCCCGTGATCTCCAGCTTCCGCAGGTTCTCGCAGACGCCGTACTCTGCAATTACAGAGAGAACTTTACCGACAGGTCGTAACTGCACATCTTGATCTTTTCTGTCACGGCATCTGCTGCCCAGAGACTTTCAGGTTACAGCACAAAGATTTTATGCTGCCTTTCAATAAAGAGTCCCCAGGGCTTATGCTTAAGAAAGCACCTATGAGTTAAACGTAAAAACGTAACATAAGAGAAGGTAGTGTTGGATCAGGCCAATGGCCCATCCAGTCCAACACTCTGTGTCACACGGTGGACAAAAATACCAGGTGCCATCAGGAGGTCCAGCAGTGGGGCCAGGACACTAGAAGCCCTCTATAACGATTTCATGTTTAACTGTGTGTGTGACTTTAAAAGTTTGGATGCATGGCTGTATGATAGTCTAGAGTAGTGGAAACAAGCAAGTGGTGTGATTGGTGAGTGACAGAGAGGGGGAGGGGTTTTGGAAATGATTCTGTGTGGATGAGCAGATATGTCAGTCAAGAGTGTCAGTTAGAGATATGACAGTTGATGAAGACAGTTGATGTTCAGTTAAGGAGTTAGACAGGGAGAAGAGTGAAGCATCCCTGTGTGGGATGAGTTTAGTTCTGAGGTCTGAAGCAGAGACCTTCTTGTGTGTGATATGAGAGTTAAGTGCTGTGTCTGAAAGAAAGTGACAAGCAGTTCTGTGTTGAAACAGTTATAAGCTGAAGCTGAGTGTCTAGGAAACAGTAAAGATTATATGGACTTAAAGAAAAAAGTGTTACAAAGTTACATGCCCAGATCCCTGACAGTGGGAGAGAAAAGTGTGTGATCTTCATTTGTGAACTAAGTTGTCCAATTTAATGGAGAAGAGGCACATATCCCCCAAGATCATGGCTGTGTTATTATTTGTCAAGCACAAAATCCTTTGCAGTTCACCCTTCTTCTGCTCCTGCACAGTTGGGCCAAGATTGGCAACAATAGTTCCCCAGGAGCAAATAGCTGGGCTGGAGGGTGGAGTCTATGGCACTGTAACCTGTCTGATGTCCCCCTCTCCGGCCAGTTCTGAAAGAAATTCTTCCCAGGAAACACATAGACCCTCGTGAACACCTAAACCCTCGACTTACCTACCCAGTGACAGAAATATTATATTATAGAGGTTTGGAAAGCCTTAAATTTCCTGGTGGCAGCCGGAATACCCAGTAAAATAAAATAAAAGGAACACTTTTAAAGTAAAACCAGACCTCCCCAGTTAAGGGGTCGTCACAACATCATACTTGGGTGGTTTGAGATATGTGGATCTGCTTTATTTATTTATTTTTCTTGATTTCTACCCCACCATCCCCTGCACCACAGGGCTCAGGGCAGGTTCCAACAATATGATAAAATACGATACAATAATGAAGCGAAGCCATCCATGCTTGTAGCTGCCACCACCTCCTGTGGCAGGGAATTCCATGCATTAATCACTCTGTGTTTGGAAACACACTGATGTAGTCTTCCCACCAGCTCCAGAAGGTGGTCAGTAAATTACAGTAAAGAGGGCCAATAATCATTATTAGGGGTATGCCAAACAAAACAAAACAAAAATCATCGACTGGTGGAGGACACAGAAAGAGAGAGCCACCACACACGGTGTAGTGGTGAAGAGCAATGGCCTCTAATGGCCTCGCGGGGAGGGCGGGGTATAAATATAATGAAATAAATAAATAAATAATATGGAGGACCAGTTTTGCTTCCCCACTCCTCCTCCACCTGAAGACAGCTGGGTGACCTTGGGCCATTCCCAGTTCTCTCCGAATTCTCTCAGTCCCACCAGCTTCACAAGATGACTGTTGTGGGGAGAGGAAGGGAAAGCCATTGTAAGCCGCTTTGAGAGACTCCTTAGGGCAGAGAAAAGCGGGGTATAAAAAGCCAACTCTTCTTCTTCTACAGATGAATAACCCCAGGGAGGGAGCACCAAAGTTTTGTTTCCACGTACTCTGGACCTCTCTTCTACCAATATCAGTCTTTGCTGATGATTCTGAGTTTACTAATAAAGACTGAACAGTTCCACTGCTGTATCAGTAACAGTAACAGCAAAAAACAAGGGGCAGCAGTATGACAATATCAGTATACAAAAAAATTACTGCAACAGTGCAAAGATGAAAACCTCACAGATGTTGTACATAATATATAGTCACTTCATGGCGTTTATTCTTTTCACAGAAGGACGTCAACAGACAGTCATTGAAGAAGGACGAACGTCCCCAGAGCTAATCGTTCGTTTCAAACTCCAAACATCACAAGACCTTTTCATAATAAACTCTTTCCAGTTCAATGCATAATTTCAAAAACCTCACAGCAGAATGAATAAACCGGGCAGAAATTATGCATTGAACGTGATGTTTGGATTCAGAACTGAGACTGTTGTTTGATAAAGAGAGTTCGAAACGAACGATTAGCTCTGGGGACGTTCGTCCTTCTTCAATGACAGTCTGTTGACGTCCTTCTGTGAAAAGAATAAACACCATGAAGTGACTATATATTATGTACAACATCTGTGAGGTTTTCATCTTTGCACTGTTGCAGTAATTCTTTTGTATACTGTATCAGTAACAGTGGCACACTGGTGTGCTTTGAACACCGACACAACGGTATGTTGCAGGCATGCACAAACTGTGACTTTTTGTGTGTGTGTGACTTAAAACTAATAAGGTGTGGAGGTCCTTCGGGAACTTTGTTTCCTATCAGACATCACATTTTCCCGTTTTCGAAATCAAAATGATTGGGGGGGCGGGGGGCGGTTTGAGCCCTGACCTGGATAGCCCAGGAAAGCCTGATCTCATCAGCTCTTGGAAACTAAGCAGGGTCGACTCTGGCAAGCACTTGGATGGGAGACCTCCAAGGAATACCAGCAATTAGGAGGTGGGGGCAGGCTTCGTTCAGCCACCTCTCTGAATATCCTCCAGGCCCCCTGTCACGGCTCAGGTGGGGTGTCACCTGACGCTGCCACCACTCTGGTTCCAGGCTCCCTTGAGAAGGCCCAGAGCACCCTCCCAAAACCTTCTGACCTCCCTTTTGGCCGAATAATAGGCATAAGGACCAGGCAGAGTGAACAATGAAAAGAGTTTTATTTTATAAGAGGTCAAACAAACAAGGTGCAGAAATATAACAGTAAGTGGGTGAAAAGAAAAGAAATCAAATGCCCTAATGCGTCTAAATATATACTGTCCCT
>NW_015168696.1:61928-66704 GCF_001447785.1 Gekko japonicus
TCAGGGGCTTCTGGGAGTTGTAGGCCCAGCCTCACCTACTGCTAGCCAGGCTCCCTGGGCCTAGTAGGCCTCTGGTGGCACAGCCCAGATCATGACCCCCCCAGCAGGGGATCAGTCACCAGAGGTCACCATGACTTCCAGCCTCCCCCCCGACTTGAATCCCCTGGACAACAGCAAACGGGAACCTGCGTAAGCCGACTGCACTAAGTTCTGCTCCAAGTATACGCAGAGCAAAAGTGCTCATGCTGTAGTGTCGAAAAGAAATGAAGTTACCGGATCAATAAAAATGCCACAACATCGAGGGGCGTGTGTGCATGAGTAGGAAATAAACTAACGCGGAATAGGTTCAACTTAGAAACAGATCAGATAGTTGCCTTCCAGGGCCGAAACCAGCCAGCCATGTTTGTCCCAACCTTTGCTGTGCTGGCTAAGGCAAGAGCAGAAGCTTAAAGGGGCAGCTTTACACTTCGACACCGAAGCCTCATCTGACACGAGGCTCATGCCCACGTGCACGAGGGGGAGTCGTCTGCAGCCTGCGAAATCCAAAAGGAGCTCTCTGACTGGCTCCTGCACGCATGCCTTAGCTGCCAAGTCTTGACTGAGCTACACATTCAACTGCTGATGCACAAAGGAGACCAAACCGTTTTAAAAAATTATCCATATAGCTGCTAACAAGTTTCATTCTGTCTTGGGGGAATGAAAGTGCACCTATGCACGGGCTGTGTGGCTCACGCTCGGAGCAGCGACAGCTGGATTCATTTATTCCAGAGGAGTTGAACTCATTTGTTATGAGGGCCGGATCTGACATAGATGAGACCTTGCACATAACATGTAATGTAATGCCAGGTAGCGGAGATATAAACTTTATAAAGGACACAAACACAAAGGGTGTTTTTTAACTTAAAATCATGCTTAAAACATCACTCCTGCCATGTTTTATTTAACAGTGTCTGATAACTGACACCTCTTGCTCTGAATTACTGCATCAACGTGTCTGTGCTGTTGCAATCCTGAGTATGCTGTTCAGGTGTGTATGTGTAAGGTGCAAACCTACGATGACGCATCAGCAGCAGAACTGGAAGAAGCAACAGATGACAGCCAGTTCCCTTGCGGGCCGGATAGAAGCCCTCTGGGGGCCTGATCCGGCCCCCGGGCAACATGTTTGACACCCCTTATTCAGTACATTTATATCCTGCCTTTCACCCAAGAAAAGAGCTCATGTCAGCAGAGACGGTTCTTGTTCTCCTCCATTTTATCTTCATGGCAGCCCCAAGAGATCAGTTCGGCTGGCAAGGAATGACTGGTCTCAAACCATGCAGCGGGCAGGGATTTGAACTCAGCCTCCTTCTCTTGGGAACCAGTTCAGAGTCCAAACTGCAGCTTTCTCCAGGAAACCCCTCCTTGCCTAGGAAATGCAGGGGAGAAGCATACAGAGCCAGTTTCCTATCCTCTGAGCAATGTATGCTGGGAAGAAGCCCACTGTGCCGAACAGAGCAACGTGCTAAAGATCTGCGCAGGGGGAATGGCAGGAGAATGTGTTTGGTGCAGTGGTTCAGTGCACGGATTCTAATCTGGGAGAACCAGGTTTGATTCCCCACTCCTCCACATGCAGCTGCTGGTGTGGCCTTGGGTCAGTCCCAAGTTCTTTCAGAGCTGTTCTCTCGGCAGCAGTCCTCAAAAGAGCTCTCTCAGCCCCACCTACCTCACAGGGTGTCTGTTGTGGGCAGGGGAAGGGAAAGGAGATTGTAAGCCGCTCTGAGGCAGGGTATAAATCCAATCGCTTCTTCTTCTTTCTTAGCAACAAAGGAGAGTCCCACAACCATTCTCCGGCTGCCATCCTTGCAACTTAACGGCATGTCATGTCATTATTTGGGAAGTACACAGCTCAGTTTAAACTACAGGAGAACAGGTGTTCCTGACTCTTCAGAAGTTAGTTGGCTTTGCTGTTCCTCATGAGGGGCAAAACATGGGGGGGGGGATGTTTCATCAGACCACTGTGAAAAGAGATGCACGGAACCTTCCCCTCGATTACACTCCATCAGGATCACACAGCCATACGTGGCAACACAGGAAAAAAGGAAGCAACCCACAAGTAAAGAGATTCTGCTAGGAAAGAGGCCAGGGCACCTTTGGTTTTCCATTCCTGCCATACCCTGACACATCTCAGAGCCCATCTTCTTGATTTCTTTCCCCTGAAGCTTCACATTTTTCCTGAACAAAGTAAACTAGAAAGCTTGTTTGTATTTTTAAAAGAAGAGGAGGAGATTGGATTTATACCCCATGGCCCTTCACTACCCGAAGGAGTCTCAGAGCAGCTTACAAACTCCTTTCCCTTCCCCTCCCCACAACAGACACCCTGAGAGGTGGGCGGGGTTGAGAGAGCTCTGACAGAAACTGCTCTTTTTCAAGGACAGCTCTTATCAGAACTACGGCTTGCCCAGGGCCATCCAGCAGCTGCGAGTGGAGAAGTGGGGAATCAAACCCGGTTCTCCCAGATTAGAGTCCGCGCACTTAACCACGACACCAAACTGTATTAACTAGTTGATCCAAGAATTTCTTGTCTCCAGTACCGGTCCAAGCACACAGAGAGCTGGCTAACATCCGACAAGTTACTCCTTACGTCATGCCAACTTCTGAAAAAGCAAAACCAGTATTTAAACAACGATGGATTACCCCACACCAAGAAGTCTGACCTCAGGGCTTCACCGACCTGGTTTTCTTCTGACCCTCTTTCGCTCTGATAGTTAAATTGTTTTTTAATTGTTTTATTTATTTTTTCAAAACAATTTATGCCATACTGTTGCCATCAACAGAGATACATAAACATAGAAGTGCGATTCAATAACATACGAAAGCTAAGTTAGAGTTAGCTTAACATTTCAACAAAGAGATCTTCTATAACACCCAAGGTCATTAGCATTAGTCCGTAGAGGTAGAGGAGTAAGGATTACGAATATTGTCTTTTCCCACTAGGCTTTTACAAAAGTGTTTCACAACAATAACCATTTATGATAATGTGGGTTTGCAGGAAGTATATCATGTGTGGTGAGATACGAGAATATTGGAAACCAGGTTGATTCAAATTTGGAATTGGTAGACTGAGATGTTTGTGCTCTATGTACTTTATCTGAAATTTTTGCCATCACAAATTGTTCCCACACTTTCAACGTGACAGCTACCCAACAAGGCAGGGTCTGCTTTTATATCTGACATCCTAAATGGAATCCTTGTCGTCTCAAACGCTTTGATATTATTTTCAAATAACTCCGAAAGGTAATTTCCTGCCAAGGCTGGGCTTACCCCTTTGCTTTCCAGAACATGCAAATGCCAGTCAGTTCAGTCTGAACCTGCACTGACTCTCGAGTTATTTTCATTCATCTCTGAAAAACTGTGCCACTCGTAAGTTTTAACATTCCTAAATACCCTGTCAGAGGAAACACAGACAAAGGAACTCAAAGGAACATTAAAGGTGTATTAAAATTTGCCTTTAATGTGAAACAAGCTCGGCAGGAGGCTCCTGCTGTTTGGATGAGAAGACGACAGAATAAAGAAGTTTTTCTCACTGTTTCATTCAGTATAGAATCATTCTCACTGCATTAGGCGAGTCAGTGCACTGCAGAGTGTTTAAATTTTTAGTTTTTGTAAGCATGAGCAGGATCTCCATTGCATTTTACTGTATGTTTTGTTTTCACATTTTTGTTTCACAGCGACTGAAGAAGAACTCATATAGAAACAAGGGAACTATACTGGGACCTTGTATCACTGCTACTGATATCTCTGAATATGTAATTACTCCTCGCTGTTACTGTTATTTCTGAATGTAATTACTCTGCACTGTTACTGTAATTGTAATTTTGGAATGATATTGTTCCCAAGCTGATAGGATGTCTCAGCTATTGGTTAGTTTGATTGCTTAACTACATCCTATTTGGTCAGCTGGCAGCTGGACTCTTGAAATTTTTGTGAGTTCATTGGTACTGATGTTGTATTTGATTAGAGCGTTGTACCGTACTGCTTTCAATAGAGCAATATTTGTGAATTCTTACTGGTGGAACTTCTATATGATTTGGGAGTCTCTGAGATGCAGCCCATTTTCGGAGTTTGACATATTTGGTTGCAGCAGCTCTCTCACCCCATTGTCCTTTGTTGTTCTTACAAACTGCAGGGGACGGGTGGCCGACGGTGCTTCCAACAATAACATCACATGAACACAATAAGCTACCACATCAGACCCTTGGTCCCTCCAAGTTAGTACCAATCTACTCAGACTGGCAGTGGCTCTCCAGGGTCTCAGGCAGAGATCTTTCCCATCACCTACTGCCCAGCCCGTTTAGATGGAGATGCCAGGGACTGAACCCGGGACATAAGAACATAAGACAATGTTGGATCAGGCCAATGGCCCATTCAGTCCAACATTCTGTCACACAGTGGCCAAAAATACCAGGTGCCCTCAGGAGGTCCAGCAGTGGGGCCAGGACACTAGAAGCCCTCCCACTCTTGCCCCCCCCCCAAGCACCAAGAATACAGAGCATCCCTGGCCCTAAACTGATAGTTCCTATCTATACGTTGTGGCTAAGAGCCACTGATGGACCTCTGCTCCTTATAAGAACATAAGAGAAGCCAATGTTGGATCAGGCCAATGGCCCATTCAGTCCAACATTCTGTCACACAGTGGCCAAAAATACCAGGTGCCCTCAGGAGGTCCAGCAGTGGGCCCAGGACACTAGAAGCCCTCCCACTCTTGCCCCCCCCCACAAACAACAAAAATAAAGCGTT
>NW_015168696.1:66929-70473 GCF_001447785.1 Gekko japonicus
AAGCACCAAGAATACAGAGCATCACTTGCCCCAGACTGAGAGTTCCTATCTATACCTTGTGGCCAATAGCTACTGATGGACTTCTGCTCCATATGTTTATCCAATGCCCTCTTGAAGCCGCCCATGCTTGTAGCCACCACCACCTCCTGTGGCAGTGAATTCCATGTGTTCATCACTCTTTGGGTGAAGAAGGACTTCCTTTTATCTGTTCTAACCTGACTGCTCAGCAGTTTCACTGAGTGCCCATGAAAGGTTCTGCCAGTTTGGTGTAGTGGTTAAGTGCGCGGACTCTAATCTGGGAGAACCGGTTTTGATTCCCCACTCCTCCACTTGCACCTGCTGGATGGCCTTGGGCTGGATGACCTTGGGCAAGCCATAGTTCTGTCAGAGCTGTCCTTGAAAGGGCAGTCCTCGAAAGAGCTCTCTCAGCCCCACCTACATCACCGGGTGTCTGTTGTAGGGAGCGGAAGGGAAAGGAGTTTGTAAGCCGCTCTGAGACTCCTTTGGGTAGTGAAGGGCGGGGTATAAATCCAATCTCTTCGCTTCTCTCTTCCACTGAGCCATGGCCCCTCCCCTAAAATTGCCAGGCGCAGGTCAGTTCCCAAACTGTGTCGACCTGCAATGCTGCTCTACCTGCATTCTTGCATTGACATGGGCAGGTCTTAAGGAGACTTTGGAGAAGCAACTATTTAGGTCAGCTTGCGTTGCTGCCCCAGATATACCGTGGGAAGAATACTACCTGACAGGTCAGTGGAAAGGGCCAATGACATTATGGGTGTGGACACCTGAAAAGCCAAGTGATTATATATCTAACAGTCAATGGCAGGTCCACCTGTGGATACAAGTCTACAGATCGGGCCCGAAGACACTTCTGCAAAAACTTGAGGGACTCCCCAGACTTGCAGAAAAATCTGAAAATATTGGGGGGGAAAATGCACTGGGTGGGTTAAATCCCTCCCATTTAAAGTCTTCTCCATTAACGCGAGACTCAGAGCTCCCTCCATCACCGCAGCTGAGGAGGTTCCTGGCAGCAAAGGCAGGCATCACCGGGATCCAGGGTGCCTCCGCCATCTTCACCCTGGGAGCTGGAGGCAGCAGTGCTTTCTGGGGGCAAATAAACCTCTCTGCCCCGTTTGGTGGCGTGGTTAAATGCGCGGACTCTAATCTGGGAGGACCGGGTTTGATTCCCCGCTCCTCCACATGCAGCGGGTCCCGCAGCCACAGAGGCACTTGTCCACAGAGGGACAGAGTGCATTTTTTTCAATATTTTCAGATTTTTCTGCAAGTCTGGGGAGTCCCTCAAGTTTTTGCAGAAGTATTGCCCTCTGCACTTGCCACCAACGCTGGGCAGCTTTCTTCCAGGCACTGCCAAAGCCAGACAGCCAAGGAGAGTCAGTTTGGTGTAGTGGTTAAGTGCACAGACTCTAATCTGGGAGAACCGGGTTTGATCCCCCACTTCTCCACATGCAGCTGCTGGGTGACCTTGGGTCAGTCACACGTTCTCTCAGAGCTGTTCTCTCAAGGGCGGTTCTCGAGAGAGCTCTCTCAGCCCCACCAACCTCACAGGGCGTCTGTTGTGGGAAGGGGAAGGGGAGGAGACTGTAAGTTGCTCTGAGACTCCGAGTGAAGGGCAGGGTATAAATCCAATCTCTTCTTCTCTTCTTCCTTTTTGTGGCTACTGCTAGACTCGCTGTGGCTCCTGGCATCCTTGCTACTTCTGCTGCCACTGGGCTTGCCTCCCCCCCACCATCGCTGTCAGGCTCCCCCCAACCCCACTGTTGTCACTGCCCCGCAGCCCTGCAAGTTCCTTGCGGGTGCCCAGTTATACTACCTACTTTATTCTTGAAGGTGTGGGAGGGGAGCCCTCATTCTGTTTCTGATAGTGGGGGTGGAAAGTGGGGTCAAGTCACAGCTGACCCGTGGCAACCCTTCCTGGGGCTTTCAAAGCCAGGGAAGAACAGGGGTGGCTTGCTACTGCCTGCCTCTGCCCAGCAACCCAGGACTTCCTCGGAGGTCTCCCATCCAAGTATTAACCTGGGCCAACCCTGCTGGGCTTCCAAGAATCCGCTAGCCTGAACCCATCCAGGTCAGGGTTTGCTTCCAACATAGCCACAGAAATCTTTTAAGAAATCATTAATGTTTTTGCTTCCTTCAGCAACCAAGAGGGACTCTTCTGGGAAACGCAGCCACTCCCTGCAATTTTTTTTTTAAAAGCTTCTGCTGCTGCTATTCACCAGAGAAATTAAACACTGAAACCTGTTCTAAAGAGTTAATGTGAGTGGAAACCACACCCCTGGTGAGAGAGAAGGCTCTCTATGTTAGACTGCAGAAGAGAATGAACTCTGCTGTGACTATTAGATATATCATTTACTGGCTATATCTGGTGAGTATTAGAGCCAGTCTGGTGTAGGGGTTAAAAGTGCCGACTCTAACCTGGGAGAACCAGGTTTGATCCCCCACTCCTCCACTTGCAGCTGCTGGTGTGACCTTGGGTCAGTCACAAGTTCTCTCAGAGCTGTTCTCTCAAAGGCAGTTCTGGAGAGAGCTCTCTCAGCTCCGCCTACCTCACAGGGTGTCTGTTTTGGGGAGGGGAAGGGAAAGGAGTCTGTAAGCCACTCTGAGACTCCAAGTGAAGGGTGGGGTATAAATCCAATCTCTTCTTCTTCTTCTTCATCATCATCATAGCTTGGAAGATTCCCAATCCCAGCAGCAACTGGGAAACCTTGTTCCACTGCCACAGAAGGTGGAATCAGAAGCACGCAACGCACACAAATACAAACACTCCAGAAGCCAAAGCAGGCATAAGAGAAAGCAGCCATGCTGAAGCCATTGCTAACGGGAAGGCCATCTAGTCTTTCAACAAGGCAGGAATATCCTCCACCACCACCAGTCTACCACAAGCTGGTAGACTTTCAGAGGTGGTTTGCCACTGCCTGACTCTCTGGAGCAACCATGGACTTCCTTGGTGGTCTCCCTTCCAAATACAAACTCTGCTTAGCAACTTAGCAGTGGAGACTTTATGCTTGGCTTCTAGAATCCAGCTAATACATTGTGAAGACCTTGGGTTCTGTTATTAGAGAGTCAACATGGAAGAGTTGATAAGTAGTAATGTAAGTGACAGTTTTGAGTGCAATGGTTTATTATGATTCTTTAAGCTAAAAGTAGAGACATCACCCTGCCAATAAAAGTCCGCATGGTCAAAGCAATGGTATTCCCTCCCAGTAGTCATGTATGGCTGCAAGAGTTGGACTATAAGGAAGGCCGAGCGCCGAAGAATAGATTCTTTTGAACTAGGGTGCTGGAGAAGACTCTTGAGAGTCCCTTGGACTGCAAGGAGATCAAATCAGTCAATCCTAAAAGAAATCAACCCTGACTGTTCCCTGGAAGGCCAGATAATGAAACTGAAGCTCAAATACTTTGGCCACCAAATGAGAAGGGAGCACTCACTGGAAAAGACCCTGATGCTGGGAAAGATTGAAGGTCAAAGAAGACGGAGATGGCAAAGGATGAGATGGTTAGACAATGTCATCGATGCAACGAACAT
>NW_015168696.1:70592-75709 GCF_001447785.1 Gekko japonicus
CAACCCCATAGAGTTTTCAAGGCAAGAGACAAACAGAGGTGTTTTGCCATTGCCTGCCTTTGCACAGTAACCCTGGGCTTCCCTGGTGGTCTCCCTTCCAAATACTAACTCTGCTCAGCTTCCAAGAGCGGGCCAGCCGGGGCTATCCAGGTCAGGGCATCCTATTTATAGCCTTGCACACAAACAAAGCACATTTCTTGGCTTGCCAAAGTGCCCATTCGGAGAAATGATGTTTATCCTAAAGCACTGCAGCAGCAAAAGGGCATCATCAGCTCCAAGGTGGGCAGCTTACCCACACCTGACCTCCGAACTCATCCGGTATCACCAAATCAGGAGATGAACTGAGAGGTCCGGCAGCACAGGCTGGTCACCAAAACAGGACAACCTTGGACTTTCAGGACTCTCGCTCACTCGAGCAAACCAGTCTCTCGTGGACTGTCCTCAGAGCAGAAATATTAACAGGCTCTCCAAGAGGAACAAACAAGTTAAGGACCGGCCAGGCACTCCAGACGGCGTAGAATTTAACAAGACAATATGCCACAAAGAGAAATGTTAAAACCAGTTCCCATCACACACAAAATGGGAACCCAAGTACATGCTGGGAGACGGAAAAAGAAATGTCGAGAACTTGCTTTTAAATGGGGACAAGGCGCCAACTTCCAGTACATATCCGAGGAATCCAGTACATATCCAGTACAGTAACTTCCAGTACATATCCGAGGAAAAGCAGAGGAGGAGGAGGAAGAAAGAAGAAGAAAGAAGAAGAAGACAGAGAAGAAGGAGAAAGAGAAGAAGAAGAAGGAGAAAGAGAAGAAGAAGGAGGAGAAAATAAGGAGAAAAGAAGGAGAAAGAGAAGGAGAAAAAGAAGGAGAAAGAGAAAGAGGAGAAGAAAGAGAAGAAAGAGAAGAAGAAAGAGAAGAGGAAGAAGAAAGAGAAGAGAAAGAGAAGATAAGGAGGAGGAGGAGAAGAAGAGGAGGAAGAGGAGATCGGATTCAAGAACAGCTGTGTCAGAGTTCTGGCTTGCCCAAGGTCATCCAGCCAGGTGCAAGTGGAGGAGTGGGGAATGAAACCTGGTTCAAAGAGGAACATAATGTGACGCTGGTGATTCGGCAATGGACTGTGGTATATAAAATGCAATGTTCCGGGCATGGCTGCTTTTTGTGCACCAGGAGTACAGAAAGGGTTAACTGCAAACTCCCCTCCCACTTGAGGCTCACAGGATATATATAACCATTCGCACAACACACTTGCAAATGTGAATACTGGGCTCCAAAGGCAGCGTTACTAGCCTGGATCGGAGTCTGTAGCGCATTCCCAGAAATTCATTTGAAGGAAGACTAGAAGGAAGACGACCGGCTGAGGGGTGACATTGGAGGAGTGGGGAATGAAACCTGGTTCAAAGAGGAACATAATGTGACGCTGGTGATTCGGCAATGGACTGTGGTATATAAAATGCAATGTTCCGGGCATGGCTGCTTTTTGTGCACCAGGAGTACAGAAAGGGTTAACTGCAAACTCCCCTCCCACTTGAGGCTCACAGGATATATATAACCATTCGCACAACACACTTGCAAATGTGAATACTGGGCTCCAAAGGCAGCGTTACTAGCCTGGATCGGAGTCTGTAGCGCATTCCCAGAAATTCATTTGAAGGAAGACTAGAAGGAAGACGACCGGCTGAGGGGTGACATGATCGAGGTTTATCAGATTATGCGTGAGATACAGCAAGTCGAGAAAGAAGTCCCTTTCTCCCTTTCTCACAATACAAGAACTCGTGGGCACTCAATGAAATTGCTGAGCAGTCGGGTTAGAACAGATAAAAGGAAGGACTTCTTCACCCAAAGAGGGATTAACACATGGAACTCACTGCCACAGGAGGTGGCGGCGGCTACAAGCATGGACGGCAACAAGAGGGGATTAGATAAACATATGGAACAGAGGTCCATCTGTGGCTATGAGTCACAAGGGATCGGTAGGAACTCCCAGTCTGGGGCAACTGTTGCTCTGTACTTGGTGCTTGGGAGGGTGGGCAAGAGTGGGAGGGCTTCTAGTGTCCTGGCCCCACTGCTGGACCTCCTGATGGCACCTGTTTTTTTCAGCCACTGTGTGACAGAGTGTTGGACTGGAGGGGCCACTGGCCTGATCCAACATTGGCTTCTCTTATGTCCTTATGTCTCCACCTGATGAAATATGCTTGCACACAAAAGCTGATACCCAGAATTAAACTTTGTTGGCCTTAAAGGTGCCACTCTGGACTCGAACATTGTTCTGCTGCTTTAGACCAACGCGGCTGAATCTGTCTCCATGACATGCTGCAACTGTTAAGCCACTCACATTAGCATCAGAAGACACCAATGTAAAATGCTATACAGATTGTGAACAGTGGGTCAAATTACCTTTCTAGTGGCTTGGTTAATGGGCCTGGTTACCCTACACTCAAAGAAGAGTCCCTTAAATACAAAAAAAGCAGACACCGGGTCTGGTGTTTATCTGCTTGCAGCACCTTGCGTCCCTGTGGCCCCAAATGTGCTATCCCACAGGTCCAGCACTGCAGCTCCACCCTCTACCTAAACCAGAAGTCTAAAAGTACACTCATGTACACACACAAAGTGGACCAAACAGCTACAAAGCTGTTTCTGCAGTCTTCTGTTACCTAGCCACGGTTTGTTCACAACCGTTTCATGCAACACTTGCTCTGAGAGAGAGCCTTCTCTCGGCATTGTGGAAAACAAGCATCTTTCCCACCCTCCTGCAACAAAACAAACTATTCTAAGTGGGAAACACTGCAAATGGGCAAAATCAACAACTGCTTGTACACATGCCTTCTTGGTTATGGCCCTCATCTTGAGAGACTGGCCTACCTGAGGAAGTCGAGAAAGCCACCCCACTCCAGGCTTTCCACAAACTATGAAAAACTGAATTCTTCAAGAGGGCTTTTCTGCACAGGAAACAGAGTTGCACTATACTCAGGGGTCATTTCCTGCAGGAGCGCACAGGAGCAGAGCTCTGGCAGTAAAGACCCCAGGGGGTGGGCACATGCAACAAGCCCCACCCCCCTGCTCCCAGCAGCCCTCAGTCAGAGCAAGAAGCAGCCAGGTAAGCTGCAGAGCCCCCCCACCCCGGGCCCCCATCCAAAACAGGCCAGTGGCACTTTTTTTTTTTCCTTCAACAATTTTTTTATTGAAGTCTTGCAAAGTCATACAACTATAAAGGTAAGATACAACCACTTCAAATTTGACAGAAAATTAAAAGTATGATTAAACTCACAATTAAAACAGCGTTTTTTATGAACAATTGAATAACTAATACTTTTCTAATTATGAAAACAAACTGAAAGCTATAGAGTTTTGGAATATGAGAGGTATAACCGTGAGCCCCTGTAGCATTAGAAAATTAGAAAATCAAATAATAGTACATTCCTTAGTGAAAGGTATATTATGTTAGGGTGAGCATTAACTGCACTGTGGTATGTCATTATATCTTGACTAACTCAATATCTATCTTTTGTCTACCTTCAGAACCATTTTGTGTATTCCTCCCAGTCCAGTGGCACCTTTAAGACCAAGTTTTATTCAGGTACAAGCTCTCCCTCTGTGAGGACAGATCTGTACATTCCCCCACCCAATAGCTAGCAATCCAGAACAGTCCTGTGGAGCCTGAGTGGTGGGTGTTGCCTTCTGACACACTTCCGGTGACGTCAGGGGGTGTGGCATATGCAAATAAGTTATGCTAATGAGTTATGCTAATGAGCTCCTGCACCTCTTTTTCTATGAAATGACCCCTGACTATACTAAATGATAAAGTTACTAGGATAAATTATTAGGGGCTGCAGTCTATCCTACTATGTTTAGCTTGCTGAAACTAGGATCCTACCGTGTAATTTTTGCATCAATGTGTCACGTGACTCACGTTAATACTTATGCTTTGCTGCAGTTCTGTTTTTAGATTTCTGGTTGGTTCTACAACCCTAATCCTATTCCCTCGTTTACTGAATGTTCTATTCTGTCAACTTGAGAGCCAGTTTGGTGTAGTGGTTAAGTGCGCGGACTCTAATCTGGGAGAACCGGGTTTGATTCCCCACTCCTCCACTTGCACCTGCTGATGTGACCTTGGGTCAGTCACAAGCTCTGGCACAGCTGTCCTTGAAAAAGAGCAGTTTGTGTCAGAGTTCTCTCAGCCCCGCCCACCTCACAGGGTGTCTGTTGTGGGGAGGGGAAGGGAAAGGAGTTTGTAAGCCGCTCTGAGACTCCAAGTGAAGGGCGGGGTATAAATCCAATCTCTTCTTCTTCTTCTTCTTCAACTGTATCGACTCACCTTGTATAATCTGCCTTGAGTCCCAAGTGAGAAAGATGGACTATAAATGAAAACAAAATACAGGGACTCTTATGCCTAATGAAGAGAAAATTAAAGAGATGGGATGGCAAATGGAATACTTCAAAAGGGCCTTATAAAGGCAGGTGTTTTATGCACACAACTAGGTTTAACTTTTTTAAAATAACATTTTATTAAACGTTTCCAAACAATAATAACATAATATGAATAATACCAACAGTTAACGGTTAAAGGCAAAATTGGCACGATGCACCAATGCAGCGATATATTCCAGCCTTAAGTCACTAAAGAATAAAATAATGTACCTTAAAAATATAACAGATTCTGATAGTATCTATTTTTTTGAATAATACTCCCTTCAGCCAAGTAGCTTACCACCGGGAACCATGCCTTTTGACATACCTTTTGGTAAAAATCTGTATCTATAACAAGCATTTTGTGAAGATACCTTCCCAAGAAGAAAGGGGTCCCAAAGTCTGTTTTGCCAACTGTCTAAAGAAGGGACTGTCTTGTCTTTCCATTTTTGTGCGGTACTTATTCTAGCTATCACAATTAGGGTAGAAATTGTTTTTGTTTTATTTCCAGAAGGATATGACTGTACGTCAAACAAGAAAATCTCCAGAAGAGCAGGTAAGTTGACCCCCGTTAGTGTATGGATTTGTATGATAATTTGCTCCCAGGATTGTTTTACCTTGGAGCACTGCCACCAGCAACCGGGTTTAACTTGAGGTTCTGCCCATGTCCTCCCCCCCCCCCCCACACCCCAACCCCCCCACTCCTCAACA
>NW_015168696.1:75843-81024 GCF_001447785.1 Gekko japonicus
TTTAATCTGCCCAGCCAATCAGATCTGGCCACTGTTGGGCAAAATAAAAAGAGGAGATTGGATTTATACCTTGCCCTTCACTACCCGAAGGAGTCTCAGAGCGGTTTACAATCTCCTTTCCCTTCCCCTCCCCACAACAGACACCCTGTGAGGTAGGTGGGGCTGAGAGAGCTCTTTCGAGGACTGCTCTTGAGAGAACAGCTCTGAGAGAACTTGTGACTGACATAAGGCCACACCGGCAGCTGCGAGTGAAGGAGTGGGGAATCAAACCCGGTTCTCCCAGATTAGAGTCCGCACTCCTAACCACTACACCATGACTGGCCCTACCTGGTCCCACCCACTTTCTAAAACACTTGGTGGCCCCCCGGAAAAGTCTTGGTGGGCACCATAACCCCCACGGGCCCAAGTTGGGGACCCCCGCCCCGGACTGAACTAGTTGATTTCTTCCAATAGTGTGTGTGTGTGGGGAAAGCTTTGGAAAGAACAGAGCTTGCTGCACAGCTACGAACACTTGAGAGGGCTGCTGGTAAAATCACCATGAATTCAAGAGCCTATGCAGGGACCCTTTCTGGATTTAAGGAGATGGCATCTGTCCAGAAGGCAAGGACAAACTGCAGCAGGTAGAGGAGACTTACGACACAAAACCCATTTGGAGTGTTCCAAGCATCATCCTGTCTAAAAGGATGAGTCAATCCTGGCAAATACCCCAAAACAGAGCTCATTTATACGACAGAAATCGGACCTCGCAGCCGCAGACCGTGCCCTCGAGGCACCCGGAGAGTGCATCTCAGCCAAATGCAGTCGCTGGCTGCGCTCGTACACGGAGCTTCAAAAGCTTTCTCTGGCCTGTCGGAAACGTACGACTTTGTAGCCGGCAGCAGATGCTGCTGGCGTGGGCTACTGGCCGAGAACGGCATGGGGCCTTGCTGACCACAGGGCATGAATCCATGTCTAGAACAGGAGTGAACAGAACACCACATGGCAGAAGGCATCTATGTTAGGAAATGTTCAGGAGTCACAGACTGCAACAGACAGGTGCCCCCAGGGCTTTTTTTGTAGAAAAAGCCCAGCAGGAACTCATTAGCATAATAGGCCAAACCCAACAGCAGAAACTCATTAGCATATTAGGCCACACCCACAGAGCTCATTTATACGACAGAAATTGGACCTCGCAGCCGCAGACCGTGCCCTCGAGGCACCCGGAGAGTGCATCTCAGCCAAATGCAGTCGCTGGCTGCGCTCCTACACGGAGCTTCAAAAGCTTTCTCTGGCCTGTCGGAAACGTAGGACTTTGTAGCCGGCAGCAGATGCTGCCGGCGTGGGCTACTGGGCGAGAATGGCATGGGCCCTCGCTGACTGTAGTGGGAGTGAAGCCAGCCGGAACTCCGTTCCTGTGCGTTCCTGCCCAAAAAGAGCCCTGGGTGCCCCAAAGTGTCTCATGCACAACTTGTTGAGGGCTCCTAATTTAGCAGCAGAGGTACAAGTTGGAGAAATGACACCCACGGCTACTGGTCATCGATACATATTGTTTCCCTCCGCCATTGGCTTCCCCCCTCAACCCTCGCACTCGAGTCTTCAACGTGGGTCTATCAGTTCTTGGATGCATCCCCACATAGGTTTCTGACAACCGCCTATCAGTGATCTCATCACCTTCTTACGCCCGAGGACGACAGCTGCCTCCAACCATCCCATAGATCAAGACGGGCAGCCGTGTTACTCTGTCTGCAGCAGCAGAAAAGCGCAAGAGTCCAGCTGCACCGAAAAGACTAATGGAATTTGTGGCAGGGGATGAGCTTTCGTGAGTCACTGTTGTGAATCACGAAAGCTCCTCCCCGGCCACAAATTTTGCTAGTCTTTAAGGTGCTGCTGGACTCTTGCTCTTTTCTACTCCAAACATCCCAGGCACTGATGTGAGGAAATCCATTGAAGTTGCAGGAGAAACTCACCATGCCTGGGACATTCATTCAGCTGAAAAAGTAAGGTTGTTATATAACCACGTTGCACGCAAATGCACACTGGATGGAAACTTGATGGATGCCTGCACATTGCAGCAAAACCTATTCAGTCCCCCACCACCACCAAGAGCTCAGTGGACTCCTGTTGCCACCTGGTATTGCCAAAACAGCAGGGGAGTTACAAAACAACCCCCGGGGCCTGGCTAGAAGGGTCAAGTGACAGAGGCCTGTGTTATGCATTAAAGGTACTTCCACCTCATTTTATGACTGGCTACATAACCACAGCAGCACTCTTATCTTCTGGCATATCAGAAGAATAACTAGGAAAGGCTGTTTATAAAAGGGTCATTGAGCACAACTGCACTGAACTTAGACTAATCTCTGCACGCTTTATTCCTACATCAAGTGCTACCATTCCCAGCATCCTCTGACCAACAGCTGCACGCTACAGTTTGTTTGTTTTCTGCTTCTCCTGTTACGAGCTGGACACAGCCAAGCCCTCGCTGAACGCCCACTTCCTTGTTCCTGAGCTGGTTTGACCGACTGTTCTTCCCCTTGGAAAGTTCATTCTTGTACAGCAGAGTCCTTGCGGGATCGAAGCCTTGCACCTTTACTGCCAGTCTCTTGCCTTGCTTCATTTTGTCTGTTACTGACTTCTCTCCTCCTGTCTAACATAAGCCACCAGCTCTTGGGGCAGGAAGCAGAACACGTCTGTGCTCCTGGTATGCTGATAGCATTGAATTTGTAGGCATAATGCCCACTGTAGCACTGAAAGGACTAGAAGATCACCAAAGCCAGCCTTTGCTTTCACAGCAGAACCCTCCATACATCAGCAACACAACTAAAAACAAAAAAGGTGCCAGAAAAGACAGGAACACCAAGTGGAATGCATCAAGGAACACATCAGTGGCACAGCGCACACGGCTCCAAACGATCCAAGAGAAAGCCAAGCCGCAAGGAACAAGAAGAAGGACTCTTCATACAAGAATCCTCTTTGTTGTTGGCGTCAAGCACTCAATGCAACGTCCGTCATCTTCTTCCTCATCTGCGGCCCTCTTTTAAAGACCACATCTCTTATCTTCTTCCTCATCTGCGGCCCTCTTTTAAAGACCACATCTCTTATCTTCTTCCTCATCTGCGGCCCTCTTTTAAAGACCACATCTCTTTTCCCCATTGGGTGTATCTGACCACGCTCTCATTCATAAGAAGGACTCCGTTATTCTTTTCCATTTTAGTTTTGTCTGCCACACTTCGGAAAGACACTGTCATTAACTGGTCATGATAAACAGGATTTGGCCTGATTGTAGGAAGGTCTCATTACTCTATGTGGGGCCGCCCCAAAGCTTCAATGGGTACAGAATGCAGCTGCAAGCTTATTACGTGGTACCAACTACAAACATCAGATCTTGTTTATGTGAGAGCTACTTGCCCAGCTTCTGGGCCAGTTCAAAAGTATTTCTTAATCCCTTTAAAGCCCTAAATGTCTTGGAAACAAGATGTCCCAAAGGGATTATCTTTCTCCCACCCACCCACTGAGACTCTATTCCATCTCCCTTCCTTTTAGGGAACAAGGTGGCCAGGATATAACTAGATATAATGTCGTTTCAGTTGTGGCACCTTATCTTTGAAATTCTTGGTGCCTGAAAACTCTCCAGGCATTAGATTTATCACCTTCTTGCCTCAAGCAAAGAATTATTTATTCTCACAGGATTGTAGATATATTCAGGTGGATAGTTGTGTTGGTCTGAAGCAAAAAAAAACCCAAGTCTGAGTCCAGTGGCACCTTTAAGACTAACAAAGTTTCATTTTGTTGCTCTTAAGGGTGCCACTGGATTCAGACTTTTAGGTATGTTTTCCTTTTTTCCCTCTCACCACCACATTGAAATTCTGAAATGCTTTATGTAATCATCGATCCTCGTTTTATGTTGCAATGTTGTTGATTTAAGCACCAATGACTACCCGTAGAACAGTCAATGTTTCTGGCAGCTCAAAACTGGTTTCGGGAAGCATGAAGTCCCACTCTTTAGTTTGTGCATGCCTCAGGAATCAGTTTGGCTATTATTGTTTTACCTCAGTGGCACCTTTAAGTCCAACAAAGTTTAATTCTGGGCAAAAGCTTTTGTGCGCATGCACGCAAAAGCTTATGCCCAGAATTAAACTCTGTTGGGCGTAAAGGTGCCACTGAGCTAAAACTTTGTCCTGTTGCTTCAGACGCACACCCTGAATGGGTTTAGCTCCTTGTAATGAGTGTGTTTCACCAGCCCAAGAACCCATTTCTAGCTGCAGGCGCACGCAGGAATAGAACAAACACTTAAAATAAGTTTTAAAAGCGTAAACAGCAGAACTAGGAAGGCAATCAAATGCATTAAGAGCTCACCCACCCCAGTCTTCTAGTTATATCATGTACCCATTTGGCGCCACTGCACACCTCAGCTTTTTTTGCTCTCCTCTCCACCCCCGCCCCTTACCCAAATACTTTTGCATCGGAAGAAATAAACGCCTGTTTACACACACATGCACAAACCACACGCACAGTGCAATGAGTGTTAGTTTGCAAGGAGCCCACCACCCTCTGTCCCTCGCAGGCACCCTGCAGACGGGAGTGCTCAGCTTCTAGCTTGCAGGTGTCACCGTTTCCAAAAGTGCAAAACGCTTCCCAAACATTGTTGCATGGCAGTCCTTACAAACAGCCCTGCAAAGCTGGCCAGCATTGTGACTCCTCCTGTCATCGTGCCAGGCTTCGACCTGCTGTTTTTAAAGATTTCATTTTCTTTGGACGGGAAGAGGGGGGGGGAGGCTGAGCCGGCCTTGGCTGGGAGGGGGGGATAAATACCAACGACTTTTGTTTAAAAGGGCTTCCCCCCCCTACCTTCCACCTCCCCCTGACCTTCTTTGGCCCCAAAGCCTCTTCTCCCTGCATCCCGCCGACTGGAAGGAGCCGAGGGCAGGCTTCTTCAGGCCACTCCCCCATAGGGATGCCAGCCTCCAGGCGGGCCCGGGGGATCTCCCGGAATCCCAGCTTCTCTCCAGGCGACAGCGATCAGATCCCCCCCCCCGGGGAAGAAAACGGATGCTCTGGAGGCTGGCTTTCCGGCATTGCTCCCCACTGAGGTCCCCCCCCCCAATCTCCCGGAGTCTCCCAGCCGGGAGCTGGCAACCGCGGCCCACCATCCAAAAAGTCTATTCCCCCCCTTTTTTGGCGGGGGGACCAGTGTTCCCTCTAAGC
>NW_015168696.1:81814-87731 GCF_001447785.1 Gekko japonicus
TGGGCGCCCCCCCCCCCATAAAAGGTAATGCTATGCTTAATGCAAATTTACTCAAAAAAAACATGTACTTACAAATTACTTACTCTGAAATGTTTATTACAGAAATTGTTGTATATGTTAATATTCTGAATATATAATTAAAAAAATCAAATTATAAAAAATAAAAGGTAATGTCAGGTAGCTGAGAGATAAACTTTGTAAAGGAGACAGACAAACACAATTAGAGATTTTTTAAAACTTTAAATAACACATTTCCAGTGACCTCCACACTCCTAAACTGTGGACTCTTGTGAGCAAAAATTCTACTTTGTGAGCCACCGGAATTAATGTTGTGAGCGAGCGATTGGGCTGCTGCATAAATTAGTTTGCTCTGGAGCCATCCTTCCAGAGCCAAGACAAAAATGTGTGAGCCGGAGGCTAAAAAACGGTGAGCCAGCTCACACTAACTCAGCTTAGAGGGAACACTGGTGACCAGGCGCTTTCACACAGATTAAATAATGCACTTTCAATCCAATTTCAGTGCACTTTGCAACTGGATTTTACTGCGTGAAATGGCAAAATGTACCTGCAGCGGCTGCTAAAAGTGGATTGAAACTGCATTATTTAACATGTGTGAAAGCACCCCCTGTTTTGCAAAGCCAGGACATATTTTGCGACTGACTACTGCAAGCAAGTGATCCCTATGACAAATCTCATTATAACTACCCCTACTATTTAAGCAGTGGTCGTGGCTACCAACTAGGAATGTCCCTAAGTTTTCCAGCCCCAAAAGAGGTACTTTTCACCAGGTTTTTTTTAAAAGAGCCCCAAGGAGGATAGACACCAAAAAAAGAGAGAGGCCATGTCCTTTAAAAAGAGGATATCTGGTGTTAACCCTAGAATATTTATTTATTATATTTATACCCCACCCATCCTGCAAGCACAGGTCGATCCCTGGCAAAAATGACAGGTGTGGGATAATAGTTGGCCTGCCCCACAGAGCTGTTTGTAAGGACTGCAACCAGAGGATGAAGCACCTTTGAATGTTTGAGGAGGGGCTGTGGCTCACTGGGAGAGCCTCTTCTTTGCATGCCTCTTCTTTGCATTGCAGGTTCAATCCCCGGCATCCCCAGCTAAAAAGGGCGATATGGAAAACCTCATCCTGAGGCCCTGGAGTGCAGCGGCCAGTCTGAGTAGACAGTTATTGACCTTGAGGGACCAATGGGCTGATTCTGCATGAGGCAGCTTTGTGTGGGTCTGAAGCAACTGATGCAAGGATTAAAGATTACAAGATTAAAGTTTGACTTTCCGAAGTAATCAGCTGTCCGGTGTTCACCTGTCTTTTGGAGCGGCGATATGGCCAAATAATGGGGGAGGGGGTCAACAGCAATGCCAAGGACAATCAAAGTCATGCAGCTCTGCACCATGTTTGTGATCTGGACTCTCTTTCATGTGCACGCCAGTGCCGACAACCACACTCTTTCCGTGCAAAAAACAGCAGCAGCTTTCGTGCAAGGTCGCCTCGGCCCCAAATGCACGCACTCAGTCGTTGAGTAGCCTGAAGCAGCAGATCTGAGTTTGAGTCCCATGGCACCTTTATGACCAACCAAGTCAGGGGTGTCAAACTCATTTGTTACGAGGGCCAGATCTGATATAAATGTCTCTTTGTTGGGCCGGGCCATGTGTGCCATAAAACATAATGCCAGGTACTGGAGATAGAAACTGTATAAAGGACAGCAGCTGGTAAGCTCTGAATTGGTGTGTCCTCACTGCAAGAGCCCCGGGGTGGGAAGGGGATGCAGAGGAAAACCGACAGAGGCAGACCGGAGAGGCAAGCAGTGCAGTGCTGGGCAGGTGCTCCTGCGACGCTTGACTGCTGCAGGTGAGGTTGTTCTGCTGTGCTGAAGCCATAATGGAGTGGCTCTGCCCATTCCCCCCCCCAGCTCCCTTCCTTGCATCAGTTGCTCGCAGGCCGCATAAGAACCCTGGAGGGCTGGATCTGGCCCCCGGGGCCTTATATTTGACACACCTGAACCAAGATTTATACAAGGTATGAGCTTGAGGCGCACTTCCTCAGATACAGTGAAACAGATTTTCCTCCGCTATTTACATGTCTTACCAAATTTGTTATTTCAATCTTATCTGTACTTATTGCTCAGTTATTTATGCATCTAGACTCTAATGAACCCTTCCTGGGAACCAACAGGGGCCCCACCCCGCCACTGTATGTACCGTTTGAGGAAATCTGTTTCAGTGTATCTGAAGAAGGGTCCATCTACACATGCTGAGTCTCTCAGTTCTCCCTTCTACCCAGAACTGAGCTTTGTTGGTCTTGGAGGTGCCCGGGACGCACACTTCTGTTCTCACAGCTGTTATTTCTGATTTATTGCCATTCGCAGATTTTTATTGTTGTTCAGTCACACAGTCGAGTTTGAGGATTGACTGATTTGTTCTTCTTGCAGTCCAAGGGACTCTCAAGAGTCTTCTCCAGCACCATAGTTCAAAAGAATCTATTCTTCTGCGCTCGGCCTTCCTTATAGTCCAACTCTCGCAGCCATACATGACTACTGGGAATACCATTGCTTTGACCATGCGGACTTTTGTTGGCAGGGTGATGTCTCTACTTTTAGCTTAAGGAATCATAATAAACCATTACACTCAAAACTGTCACTTACATTACTACTTATCAACCGCTTTTGCGGGAGGGCGGGATAAAAATCTAATAAATAAATAAATAAATAAATAAATAAAATAAACTCTTCCATGTTGACTCTCTAATAACAGAACCCAAGGTTCTGGCAACTAACACCCCCCCACACACACACACCCTATACGGAAAAGTCGAGGGAATTCTGTTTCACTGTATTTGAAGAAGTGTGCTTGCACACCAAATAAAACTTGGTTGGTCTTAAAGGTGCCGCGGGACTCGAGCTCAGGCAGTGGGATCGTCCCTCGCTCCCTTTTTGTCAAGGCAGCCAGCCTTTACACAAAGCACTACTTTCAGCCTTGCAATCGCTTCTTTGCAAGAAGGAAACAGATGCCCGCGCCCCGCAGCCGACTCGTCGCGGTGCTGGCTAGTGTGTGTCTCTCTCTGCCTTACGAAGACCGTCTGTGCTGTGATGCAAAACAGAGCTTCTCCCCGGCCCCCGATCCGCCACCCTCTTGGCTTAATTAGCAGAGGAAGACACGAGGCGCAAATCGCAGAGGGCTGAACCAAAACGGAGAAGAAAAGGGGAAAAAACTGAGCCTTGCCCCGTGTGAGGCTCGAACTCACGACCTTCAGATTATGAGACTGACGCGCTGCCTACTGCGCCAACGAGGCTCCCGAACGAAACGTCTCCGCGGAGGATTCTTCACAGTCCACAGATCGCGTGCTCGAGCAAGCAGCATTTTTAATTTGCGTATAACTCCGCTTTCCGTCTGAGCTGCTTCCTGCAAAGTAAAAGAACATAGAAATACTTCAGGTTTCGTAGCTCTGCGCTGAGGAGGAGTGCTTATTGCAAAGATCCTCGTTATTTAAACGCTACTGCAAAGCCGGCAACATTTTTTTTTAAAAATCGTGGGTGTTTTTTTTTTTTTTAAAGGGGAAACGGAATAAGGTCTGGGGCTAAATTTAAAAGGCAATAGCGTTATTCATAAGGGTTGCCAATCTCCAGGTGGCACCTGGAGATCTCCCCCCTATTACCATTGATCTCCAGACTAGAGCGATCAGTGCCCCTGGAGAAAATGGCTGCTTTGGAAGGTGGGTTCCAGGGCACCCTGCTGAAGTCCCGCCCCTCCCCAAACCCCGCCTTTTCCAGGCTCCACCCTCCCAAAATCTCCAAATATTTTCCCAACTGTAATGTATCCAGTCCAGACCTTCAAGACACAACATTGCGGGGAAGTAATCACTTCACTGGGAAGGTCACAGCGTTCCGTGCGCCTTGGTGTTTAGTCATGCCAGCCACATGACCACGGAAACGTCTTCGGACAGCGCTGGCTCTTCGGCTTGGAAACCGAGATGAGCACCACAACCCTAGAGTCGGACTCGACGGGCTTTCGAGCAAGGGAACGTTTACCTTTACCTTTAAGGAATAAATGCATGCAAAGCCAAGATAAAAAGCAAGAGTGGGTTTGCATTCGAGTGAGCAAGTCCGCAACATTTATGTATGAAGTGTCGCTGCATAACTGGATATTGAAAGTGACTCCCTGCAGTGCCTGTAATTACTTCGTACCAGACCATGCAGTTCAGGCCGGCGCCTGTTCCCTTGGAAGGAAGTCCGGCTGCATTCAACGATGCTTACTCCTACCCAAGGGGAAGTGCCCCCAGCTCAGGACTGCGAGCCAGGAAAGGCTGCCAGTGACTCACTGGCGCTGATGCCAAGTCCGGTGGAAGTCACCAGGCATTACAGGTCTACTCCACGGGAGAAAGCAATTGTGTCCCATCCACCCTCACGAGACACTTCTGTCTGCACGGGACCGGTTCTCTAGCCAAACCACCTCAGCGCCTGCTTGGGGCGGCACAGTTAGGAGGGAGCTGATCCTCCCACAGGGGCTTGGGCATCTCTCTGCCATCCGAGGCACAGGGGGTGATTGGTGTCCCCTCCAGGGACCATGCTGGCCCTATCCGGGGTCTGCAACGTGGGGTTTTATTCCCCGACTTGCTGGATCTGGGAGGGAGGCTTCTGGCCCAGGGCTTCAGTCCAGTCTAAAGTGGGTGCTGAATTCTCTGCCTCAGTTCTGCACCCACTTCAAAAGCCCAGCTAAGCCTAACCTTAGCCCTAAGCCTAACCCGTGCCCAGTGTTCCCTCTAAGCTGAGTGAGTGTGAGCTAGCTCACAGTTTTTTCGCCTCCGGCTCACACATTTTTGCCTTAGCCCAGGAAGGTTGGCTCCAGAGCAAACTAATGTAGGCAGCAGCCAAACGGTGAGCTCACAACTTTAATGCCAGTAGCTCACAAAGTGGAATTTTTGCTCACAAGACTCCATAGCTTAGAGCAGGGGTCATTTCCTGCGGGAGCGCGCAGGAGCGGAGCTCCGGCAGTAAAGAGCCCAGGGGGTGGGCGCATGCAACAAGCCCCACCCCCTGCTCCCAGCAGCCCTCAGTCAGAGCAAGAAGCAGCCAGGTAAATTGCAAAGCCTCCCCCTCGGCCCAAAACAGTCCAGTGGCACCTTTAAGACCAAGTTTTATTCAGGTACAAGCTCTCCCTCCTCTGCGAGGACAGATCTGCACATCCCCCCCCCCCATAGCTAGCAATCCAAAACTCTGAAACCCTCAGAAGTAACTCCCACTTTTAACTCTCTTATACAATCGTATCCAGGATGTCCTTGATTTTCTAATTTTGGTCTCAGCAAATGGGTCCCGGCAACTATGGAATCCACACTGCAGGAGAAAACAGGTTCTGCTGGTGATGAAATGGATGACGGGACAGACCTTATTAGACTCTGAGGATGTCTCTCTCTCTCACACACAAACAAACAGTTACCATATAATTCTGTGATTATACACTTACCGGAAATACTTGGCTTTGACTAATCAGCAATTAAATGTCTGGTGATCGGTAACTGTTGAATGGGACCGGGTCATTCTGTAACAGGCCTCGTGTCCTTCCCTTATCCGCAAATGCAATCGCGTTACAATCAATGCCAGAGAACCTAGAGGCTGAAATTTAGGATTCCCCAAGGTACATTAGCATGTGCTCATTTTAGGAATGCACGATGCACAGCTCTTTTTATGTCGATTCGGCTCTTCTAACAAACTCAGAATTACTTCACCAAAGGTTTTCAAGACAGAGTTTCTAGGGCAGGGGTCCCCAGCCCTTTTGAGCCTGCAGGAGCCATTGGAATTCTGGCACAGGTTGGTGGTGGTGGAGAAGGAGGAGGAGGAGGAGGAGATTGGATTTATACCCCGCCCTTCACTTGGAGTCTCAGAGCGGCTTACAAACTCCTTCCCCTTCCCCT
>NW_015168696.1:87827-93633 GCF_001447785.1 Gekko japonicus
GCGCAGAGGGCGAGAGGAGGGGGGGAGGAGGAGGAGGAGGAGGAGACTGGATTTATACCCCGCCCTTCACTCGGAGTCTCAGAGCGGCTTACAGTCTCCTTTCCCTTCTCCTCCCCACAACAGACACCCTGTGAGGTAGGCGGGGCTGAGAGAGCTCTTTCGAGGACTGTTCTTGAGAGAACAGCTCTGACAGAACTATGGCTTGCCCAAGGTCATCCAGAAGCTGCGAGTGGAAGAGTGGGGAATCAAACCCAATTCTCCCCGATTAGAGTCCGTGCACTTAACCGTTGCGGTGGCTCAAGTGGTTAAGACGCTGAACTGCAGGCTGTGGAAGGTCAGTAGTTCAGCAGTTCGAGACCCGGGTGCCGCCTGATGGAGTGAGCTCCCGTCTCTAGTTCCAGCTCCTGCCAACCTAGCAGTTCGAAAGCAAGAAATTGCAAGTAGATAAATAGGTACCACTTCTGTGGGAAGGGAACAGCGTTCCGTGCGCCTTGATGTTTAGTCATGCCGGCCACATGACTACAGAAATGTCTTTGGACAGCGCTGGCTCTTTGGCTTGGGAACGGAGACGAGCACCGCAACCCTAGAGTCGCATTCGACTGGCTTGTGAGCAAGGGAACCTTTACCTTTACCTTTACTTAACCGCTACACCAAATGGGCTCAGCCACATAAGGGCTGCTGCCAGAAGTGGAACCAACCACAAAAGATCAGGGAACACGGTTATATAGAACTACTTAACCCTTCAACATTTCAGGGAGAAGCGATGTTTAACAGGATGCAGTTAAAATCCACACGGCCAATCAGGAGCCCTGCTGGGCAAATGCCCCACTTGGCCCTGCCCACTTTCTGAAAGCACTTGGCGTGCACCGTGGTGCCCACCGGCAGTGTGTTGGGGACCCCTGGTCAAGGGGTTGCCTGTGGGGAAGGAACAGCACTCTGGTCACGCTAAAAGACTCTCACATCACCTGAGAGGCTAATAGATTCGTTGTGGTATAAGCCTTCAAGGACTAGAGCCCACTTCTTCAGGCACACGAGATGTGTCCTCAGCGGGCAGACAGAGCTAGAAGACCGAGCCATAGCGACAGAAAGATGTAAAATGAGAAGCCGTGCAATCCCCTTTTATTGGCACAAACCCAAATCGCACCAAACAATGGGCAAGCTCCCAAGCCTCTCCAGAACTCTTGATCAGGCTGGATGTTAAAAACGAAAGGCGGTGGGGCAAAGAAACACAAATGTTTCAGGTAGGGATGGCAAGGCCTCCTCTCTGCACCCTATGAGAAATACACTGAAGAACTGAGGCTTCCCATAGTGGTGCGAAATGCCATCAAGTCACACTTGACTTACAGTGACCCCATAGGGTTTTCAAAGCAAGAGACAAGCAGAGGTGATTTCCCATTGCCCACCTGGACTTCCTTGGTGGTATCTCATCCAAGTACTAACCAGGGCCGGCCGATGCTCATCTTCTGAGATCTGGTGAGATTGGGCTAACCTGGACAGAGTTGCATCCTTCTAAATTCTAAATCAGTGGCCTTAAACGGGCTTCACTCTGCTTGGTTGTTAATTATCTCTGCTAAACCACTGTGTGGCTTCTGTTTCTGTACTCTTCTAATTGGCTCTGCTTGCCTTGGACTGCAAGAAGATCAAATCGGTCAATCCTAAAAGAAATCAACCCTGACTGTTCCCTGGAAGGCCAGATAATGAAACTGAAGCTCAAAGACTTTGGCCACCCAATGAGAAGGGAGCACTCCCCCGAGAAGAAGACCCTGATGCTGGGAAAGATTGAAGGTCAAAGAAGACGGGGACGGCAAAGGATGAGATGGTTAGACAGTGTCATAGATGTAACGAACATGAAGTTGAGCAAACTTCAGAGGACGGTGGAAGACAGGAAGGCCTGGTGTGATCTGGTCCATGGGGTTGCGAAGAGTCGGACTCGACTGTGCGACTGAACAACAACACCATGATTAAACCTGTGTTTTCATTAAGAGAGCCCTTATCAGTTCGTCTACTCAGGTCTGTTCAAACATGCTTTCTCCAAGGAAAGTATTCTGAGGATTGTCCTGCAGATCCAATTTTCTCTTAATCCAACCTTTCCAGTCTATTAAGAGCCGGGCATCCGTCCTCACTCTGAGTAGTTTGATTAGCCTCTTGACTGGATCTTGCTTTAAACTGGATTCTCCCCTCAAAGGTTCTTGTTTGTTTTGCAGCTTTAAGGGAAACTGTGTGTTGTCTGCCTGGAGAAAGAATGACTTCATGCATCTGAGGAAGCCAGCGATGACTCACTAATACTTTGGCTGGAATAAATTTTGCTGATATTTAATGTGCCCCTGACTTGCCTCCTGCTTTATTTAGCTGAGCGAGCGTCTCTCTGAAACCATAGCGCTAGGACGGGGCCCTTAAAGGATGGGAGCAGCAGGGAAACCTGGCAGTCCTCATATGGAGAAAACTGGAGGTTGGGTATTAGGTGATGGCACTAGACCTAGGGTTGCCAACACCAGGTTGGGAAATTCCTGGAAATTGTGGTGTGTGTGAAGCCTGGGGTGGATGGTGTTTGGGGAGAGGAGATATCTCAACAGGGTGCAATGCCATAGAGGCCACCCTCCAAAGCAGCTGTTTTCTCCAGAAAAAAAAGAGATGATCTCTGTAATTCCAGATCTCCTGGGCCCACTTTGAGGTTGGCAACACTAACTAGAGTCAATCAACAGCACCACCGAAACAAAGAAATATCTCAAAACTGGGGCTGAAAAGCTCATTAAGGTGGCAGTCACACACGCGAGATGACACGGGTGGGGGGAAGCAAGGCTATTTCCCCCGGAGGAATCTGACTCACAGTTTCGCGATCACACAATCCTTTGAAGCTGCGGGGGCAGTCCACCACTGCATGGTGAGACGCCACCACAGGTGAGTCTTTTATTTTTATTTTTTTGCCGTTTGTTCCCAATGCGCTTAAATGGGGAATCGATTAATTGCATCTCAGCACGGGGGCATGATGGTGCGCATGCGCATACTGAGAAGGGGGGGGGACAACGGCACAGAGTCGGGATGGTCTGATCAGGCCACGAGAGCGCACTGCAGCGATCAGGCAGGGGAAAGTCTGTCTGTGGCCCGTAGCAACTCATTTGCTACCGGACTTTCCCTGGTGTCTTTTTACTCTGCTTCTGCGGCGGAGCAAAACGGGTTGCTGGGACACTTCCCAGATATTCGTGTCTGATCGCACTCTTTAAATCTGCCTGGCATTCGTGCCTATGGCGCGGCTAATTGTGCGTGTGATCGCGCCCTATGATAAAAATATGAGAAATAAAAGTGGTTTCTTAATGTATGGTAATATGGTCAATGCTCAGAGGAAACGAGTCCTGGCAAGATATTAGAGATGAAGGAATCAATATTCAATGGCTATTATATCGCCAATTAGTTTCAAGATTAAAGAAGATCATTAACACGGAAGGGGAGCTATAAGAGAGATGACTAGGTTTGAACAGCTGATTACAAAACAAAAGGATCACCTATTACGATGGATATGCAAGTTATTATTTCAGATAGAAACAGAAGAAGTGGAAAAGATGTATGATTAAATGGATGCAGAACTTTAGAGGGCAAATACCTATGCATCAACAAGAATAATTATGGGAAAAAGACATTAAATTTACTGCCAGCCAGGTGCTAAGAGCAAATTGGTAAAAAATGTTTTTCAGATGGCATATCACCCCAAGGATATCAAGAAAGTAGATAAAAGTTACAAAGGAAAATGCTGGACATGTCAAGATATAGCTGGAATTTTTTACCATATGTGGTGGACTTGTAAAAAAACAAAAAAGAGGAAGGAAATACATGGGAAAGTGCAGAATATATTACAATTCAAATTCCCCATGGAAGCTAAGTCATGTTATTAGGAATACTGCCTAATAAATTACCAAAAGTTTTGTAAGAGATAGGCTGCGGTCACACACGTGAGATAATGCAGGCGGGAAGTGAGGATAGTTTATTGCATTTCCTCATAGTAAGCATAACAAGATGAGAGTCCAATATAGTACCATAACAAAGATACATCAATAATTAATAAATTAACCAAAATACATCAAGGCTAATCTAGATACATACAATAAGTAGTAAGTAAATCCTATTTTCCTTTTCTCTGTTTGAATCTGGATATTAAAAGTACCAAAAGATCTTTCAAAATGATAGAGTATCAATTACATCAAGAATATCAACTTGTTCTGTCAGACAGTCTAAAATGAACCAAATTGCTACAAAGTTAGATGAAGATGTTTGGGAGGTAAGGCACGGATAAGTTGTCCGTGATTTTGGCCATGATATAAAGGTCCCATAACTTTTTATGCCAGAGCAACAGGTCCAGTAATATTTTATCTTTCCAGTGTGAAGGTATAGCTGATTTTGCAGCAAACAAAAGGATATGGTTTCAAAAGAAAAGAGGGGGCAAGGACCAGTTTTCCATCTGTTAAGAGACAGATGATCTGGAGTAGAATTTCAATACCAGTTATGTTTTGGATTTGTGTAAGGACCTGTTCTCAGGACGCTGGAATGTAAGGACAATAAGGCAAGCAGGACCGATAATCTCCTTGCTGTCCGCACTTTTTCCAACAAAAGAGACTCAATGAATGAAAGATATCAGTCAACTTTCGCAGTGTAAGGTACGGTACCAGAGTGACAACTTAAGTGCTTGAAGTTTCATTGACAGCATTTTAGAATTAAACGGAGACTTGCCCATATATTCTCCCAGTCTGTCCTTGTTAAGTCTGCAGCAGAATAATCAGAAGGTTTGATATTTGAATTGGGATATTTCGATCTGATCACATAAAGCAGTATATAAATATATTCTTTATATGTAACAGATTTTCCTTAAAATTTTGGTATATTATAAAAGGCTAAGCAATAAAGGCTAAGGTTCCGTGTGCCTAGGTGTTTAGTCATGCCAGCCACATGACCACGGAAATGTCTTCGGACAGCGCTGGCTCTTCGGCTTTGAAACGGAGATGAGCACTGCAACCCTAGAGTCGGACTCGACTGGCTTTCGAGCAAGGGAACCTTTACCTTTACCTTGAGCAATAAATAGTAGGTAGAATCGAGGAACTATTTAACACAGAATATGTAGCAATGATGAAATTAAGAATACAGTTGTAAAACAGATAGGTTATGAAATCTGGTATCTAAAATGTTTGAAATGTCTTAAAAATTATGTTTGTTTTTGTATGGGACTTATATGTATTGTCTTGTTGTGCTTGGTAAATAACATTATTTTTAAAAATGTCCTAAGAATTATAATGAAGGGGAGTTGGGGAGAAATATTTTACAGAATATTTTATATATTCTGTGTGTGTGTGTGTGTGTGTGTAAAATAATCAACACTGGGGCTAACAATGAAAGAAACTCGTGACATTTGCATTCACACGAGCCTCAGACTAGGTGTGAGCCTCAGACCTGGGGTTGGGGGCGAAGAGGTATTTAAAGCGAACGCGATCCAGGCCAAGCCAGCCGAAGGCCTCAGCCGAAGGCACCACCTCCATCTATAGGGGGTGGTGGCCAAGGTCTACGGCGGGTCACCATGGCGACGATCAAGGCACCGTTTGTGCGCTTGCGCCGGCCCGGCTCATTGATCAGCACGCCCTGCGGCACTTCGACGTCCCCGCTCCCCCCTCCCCCGCGCGTCTGGGCCTGTCTCACGCAGGCGCGCTTCACTCGCTCCTGGCGTTATTTCCCCCCCCCTTCGTCTCCCTTCCGCGCGGCTCCCGCCGCGCAGGCGCGGCGGCGCGCGGCGAAGCCTCGGAGGGGCGGCGGCGGGCGGGCAGCGAGG
>NW_015168696.1:93952-100021 GCF_001447785.1 Gekko japonicus
TGGGGCAAGGGCAAGGTGGTTGCGGCGGTGGGGAAACGGGGCTGGGGGGCTTCGGGCCCTGGGAGGGAGGTGGGCGCGCAGGGGAGGCGTTTCCTTTTTGGGGAGGGGGTGGGGGTGATGGCTTCTGGTGGGGACCGAGAAGAAGTGTCCTGGCTGGGGAGGAAGGGCTGGGGGGAGAGGCGTCCAATGTTCCCTCTAAGCAGTGGAGTCTTGTGAGCAAAAATTCTACTTTGTGAGCTGCTGGCCTGAAAGCTGTGCGTGAGCAATTTGGCTACTGCATGAATCAGTTTGCTCTGGAGCCCTCCTTCCTGAGCTGAGACAAAATAATGTGTGAGCCAGAAGCTAAAAAACTGTGAGCTAGCTCACACGCACTCAGCTTAGAGGGAACATTGGAGGAGTCCCCTTCCTTCCTTCCTCCCCTCCCTGCCAGGGCTTCATTTCTTTGCTTTGGTTCCCCCAGTGTGTGTTGCGGCTGGCATCTATGGGGCAACGCGCAGGGCATTAACTTGTGGGTTCCCTTTATGCCTCCCTTCTCTTTGGCGGGGTCCGAGAGCCGGAAGAGGAGCAGACGCACCCCGTGGGGCCTGTTCTTCCCTCCCTGGCTGGGAATGGGCCACAGGGTGCCCTTCCCTTGGAGCCCCAGGGGGTCCAGCCCCATGCCCGTCCTTTCCCCGGCCCGTTGGTGCTTTCAGCTCGGTGGAGCATCGTTGTCTCTTTCTGGGGAGGGACAGGGAAGTGACCTGCAACTTCATCCCCACCTGCTCAGCTCAGGTTCCCTCCTCGGGTGATGCCCGGCCAAGCCGAATGTTTTTCTGGGCTCCTCCGCTGGCTTGCCTGGGATCTGCTGTGTCAGTCGCTGCCTGCCGCCGAAGAGGCAGGTGTGAATCACTGGGCCACGATTTCCCAAATGTCCTTAATGAGCAGATCTCCTCCGGAGGGTGACCTGAGCAGGAGGAGTTGGAGAAAACACCGAAGGCCCCGACTGCACCGAGTGACAAGGTGGCAGAAATATTTAGGTTTGCCAGAGCAGACACAGCTGCGTAATGCGATCCAGGAAGTCTGATGTCACGGGCCCTGATGATGAAGTTTAAATGTTATTTTTTAAAAATTGATATCCTGCTTTTCTCCTTGATTGAAACCGCTTTTGACGTGGTTCCCTCCCCTTCCACCAAATGTGAAGTTCTGCCGTCCCTTTAAAAACAGCTCGGAAATAATCTGGCTGAATGTTTTGTTGCTGTTTCCTGTGCGGCCTGAACTGGTTCTCCAGCTTGGGTGCTGGAGAGGAACAAGAATCGTGGCTTTGTTGTGCTGCAGAAAACGAAAGTAAAGGTCAGGCTGGGTGTTTGTTTTCCTCCACAAAGCCACATCGGGCGCTAGAACTCGACTCAGCTCTGCTATACGGAAGGAAATTCTCGAACCAAGCGCTTGCTTAAGGCAAATAACTCTCCTCAGAGACTTACGCAAATTCTATGAAGTTAGTTGGATTTTTGCATGAACTATTGCTGACCCCTGCCCTCCAACTCCAGGATAAAGCTTTTGACTGGACTCTGAACGTAGTTAAGTTCTGCAAGGTCGCTTTTTGCCTTCAGACTTTGCAAGCCTGGGAAGTCTTTCTCAGTTGCACCTCTGAATCCAAGCACGTAAGTTCCTATGACACTCGTTTAGTGTCTCACTTCCTAGGTGCCTAGCGAACTGCTAGGTTGGCAGGAGCTGAAACTAGAGACGGGAGCTCATTCCGTCTTGCGGCACCCGGGTCTTGAACTGCTGAACTACTGACCTTCCACAGCCTGCAGTTCAGCGTCTTAACCACTTGAGCCACCGCAGCTCCTAGGTGCCTAGGTTATGGTTAAAAGGTGCATAATGCCAAACAGGATTGGGTCTGATCTGTGCTCAGGCAGGAGGTCTTCTGGGAACCCTCCTCTACCCACCTTGAATTCCACAGTGGAAGAAAGGTGGGATATACCTGTAATAATAGGTACAGGAGCCAGGAAACTCTTTGCCTTGCTTTCAGCATAAAAAAGGATAGCAAGCGGAAGAGAGACCTTTTCAAACGGGAGCTGCATCGCTTGGGTTTTATACTTGGACCGCTGTCAATGGAGAATGCAAAAATTGACTTAAGTCTCTCTTGTGAAAGCAGTGTAAGGCTTGGCAGCTATTTAACGAGAAGCATCAAATCCCCCTTCTGATGCAGAGGCAAATCGCTTCCATTAACGAAGAAGGCAGCAGGAAGGGCTGGCCGAGTGATGCTCTCTTTGCCTACATGCACGCCAGCCCCAGATATCAGCATTTATCTCTCCAGTGGGCTCGTTTCTCGTGTTTCTGTTCCACTCCCTGCCTCGCCTGATAACAAACTTCCCCGCAGGTCTTGTTCTGCTAGAAACGCAGCCAGTTTCTATACGGCGGCAAAGGCTACTTAACCCCGCCTTGGTAGGGTGATTTGAGCATCTCCCATTCTAGACTGCCGTGTGTGTTTCTTCCAGGCTGGCGAAGGCCGAGGAAAATTAATGTTCCACGTATGTACGTTGACGGCTGCGTAGCCCTTCTCCAAGCACTTAGTTTTCTTTTTTTCTCCTCTGCAGAACAGAGAGTAGAGGATGTCAGACTTATTCGAGAGCAGCATCCAACAAAGATACCGGTGAGTAGATTTCGAAAGGTTGGTCTTATCATGCTGCGATTGAATCAAGGGAACCTGCTGGCAGATAAAGCCAGACAAAGGCTCTTTCAAGAGTCACAGTCAATTGGACTTGTTTATATGGTCAATACTGGCACAATATTCCTTTTGCCATCCCCTTTGTTCCTCTTCCCCCACCCCCAGAAATTGAGGGATGGGAGGTGGGGAGAAGACACTCACCTATTCTCTATCTTTGTGACTACCGGACTGGGGGCAGGGGAGGAACTGTAATTATCCTCCTCAAAGAGGGGTGGAATTTAGGGTGGGCCTAAGAAGAAGAGAAGAGATTGGATTTATACCCCGCCCTTCACTACCCAAAGGTGTCTCAGAGCGGCTTACAAACTCCTTCCCCTTCCCCTCCCCACAACAGACACCCTGTGAGGTAGGTGGGGCGGAGAGAGCTCTTGACAGAAACTGCTCTTTTTCAAGAACGGCTCTTATCAGAACTATGGCTTGCCCAAGGTCATCCAGCCAGGTGCAAGTGGAGGAGTGGGGAATCAAACCCGGTTCTCCCATATTAGAGTCTGCGCACTTAACCACTACACCAAACTAGCTCTCTAAGTGAGTGCTGCCTGTATTTTTATTTTCAAAGGTGAGCCTGGGCTGCATAATTGTTGTTCTTGGTGTGTGTGTGTGTCATGTTTAATCACTTACTTCTGTGAGTTTAACAGAAAACAGTAGAAATGCTCAGGGAATTAAATTCCGGTTAATTTCTAAACTCTTCTTTTAATCCAGACCGATGCTTCCTCTAAGCTGTGGAGTCTTGTGAGCAAAAACTCTACTTTGTGAGCTACTGGCATTAAAGTTGTGAGCGAGCGATTTGACTACTGCATAAATTAGTTGGCTCTGGAGCCATCCCTTCCTGAGCTAAGACAAAAATGTGTGAGTCGGAGGCTAAAAACCTGTGAGCTAGCTCACACTAACTCAGCTTAGAGGGAACACTGATCCAGTCCTTCCTGTTTTATGCTTGTGGCTCATTGTACTAGTTTGGTCAAGACGGGTAGCCGTGTTAGTCAGTCTGCAGCAGTAGAAAAGAGCAAGAGTCCCGTAGCACCTTAAAGACTAACAAAATTTGTGGCAGGGGAGGCGCTTTCCTGAGTCACTGATCACTTCTGCAGATACCTTTCCTACTGTACTGGTCTGGATTAGTAGAGCTTGGTAGCAGTGGCCTCATCTGTAGAGGTGTGCCTCCTTCAGTTGGCGCGTTACCCCCGCCACAAAAGCCTTTCCGCCGGCAGCTCCTGTGCAGATGGACAATTTTGCGGCAACCTGTTGAATGGAGAGCAGCTCCCGTGCTGTCCCCCATGCAGATGAACAGACAATTTTGCGGCAACCTGTTGAATGGAGTGAGGCAGGACTGAAGAGGGGGACAGAATTGCCCCCCTATTTCAGATCCTGTGGTCCCACAAATCAGAGGCGTCGCTTGGGACTGGTGTATCTCCCACATGTCCCTGCTCAGGATCTAAGACCGCACGGAGAGGCCCGCCTGACTGTCCCACCAATCAAAGAAGCTTGTTTGGTGGGAACACGAGAGAGGGCCTTTTCAGGGGCGGCCCCACGATCATGGACCAGCCTCCCTAGAGAGGAGTGGCTGGCCTCCTTGCTTTTGAGCTTTAGGAGGTGGCTGGTTTGGTGGTTAAGTGCGCAGACTCTATTCTGGGAGAACCGAGTTTGATTCCCCACTCCTCCAGTTGCACCTGGCTGGATGACCTTGGGCAAGCCGTAGTTCTGATAATAGCTGTTCTTGAAAAAGAGCCGTTTCTGTCAAGAGCTCTCTCCGCCTCACCTACCTCACAGGGTGTCTGTTGTGGGGAGGGGAAGGGAAAGGAGTTTGTAAGCCGCTCTGACACCTTTGGGTAGTGAAGGGTGGGGTATAAATCCAAACTCCTCCTCCTCCATCTAATTCCCTCTTGAAGCCGCCCATGCTTGTAGCCGCCACCACCTCCTGTGGCAGTGAATTCCAACTCAAAGTATGTTGGAGTGGTGAGATGAAGGAGAGTGATGCTCACAGAGAACCAAATGTTGGCTCTGCGTGGAAGATACCAAAATGACTGAAGGGAGCGGTGGCACAGAGGATTTATCCTCTGGTTACAGTAACATCTGAATGGAACAGAACTGCTGTCATTTCTAGCCCGTGCTGGTGTGAGCTACCAGCCTTGTCCCCAGCTCACCGTCCACCCAGTGGTTTGAAAACTTCGGCAAGCGAAACGGAATTTCCAGCTCGGAAGCCTGGAAATATCTCCTCGGCATCAAGAAGCCTGCGATGGGCCGATCCGGCCAAGCGGTGGCAGTGCGGCGCTGCGACTTGAAGCAGTCCTGGAAAAAGCTGACGTCATCAAGCCGAGTGAATGCCGTCTGGAACACGTCTAAGCCTACAGCTGAACAAAATCCCTATCGGCTGCAAACGTGTGCGACTTAAAAGATTTATATGTTGTCCTCCTTTACCCCTATGAATCATTGTTAGTCCTGTGTGAATATGCGTAACTGTAAATCGCACAGAGCCAGAAGCTCTGCAGGATTGAGCGATTAATAAATCGAAATATATTATTATTAAAATTCAAGCGCTTGTGTAAGACCCCTTCTTTTCAGTGGGGTTTGTACACGGAGTTTGTGATGCTCTGCCCCTTGCTAGACATCTCCAGGAGGGTGAAAAGTGAAGCGGTTGTTGAAGGCCTTCATTTTAGATATTCGCAAAAGCAGAAGCTGAAGACCTGACAAGTGGTTCCTGTCGTGAAAGATGACATCATGACTTCTACAGCAGAAGGAAATGGCACATTAACTATTAGAGGAACTTCTCTTCTTTTTGGTGCCAGCATATTACTTCAGCAGCTAGACTATGATTAGAAAACATGGATATAGCTCCTGGCTTCTGTGAAAAGTGCTATGTTCAATCCATAATTTCTTATGTTTCCTAGGTAATTATTGAAAGGTATAAAGGAGAGAAGCAACTTCCTGTTCTGGATAAGACCAAGTTCCTGGTCCCGGATCATGTCAACATGAGTGAGCTGATCAAAATTATCAGGTATCTAATGTATCTGCAACATCCAAGTCTTTGATTCAGTTATTGTAATTATATTATAATTCAGATATGATAATTTATTTTGAATATGTACTGGCTGCTCTCTCCATTAAGAAATACAAAAATACTGTACATCATAAAACGCTGGTGGTGATTGTAAAAAAAATTACAGACTGGGCAGACTGTGAGGAGGGCATTCCGGTACTGCGGTGCCACCACTGAAAAGGCCGACATGCTTACTGAACACAGCCTCTAGTGCTGTTCTGAACTGGTGGGGAGTGTTCATACGGCAGGAAGTAGTGGTCCTTCCGCCAAAAATTGGCTCCCAGAGCAGCTTATAGCAATGTGAACTACCAATAAGAATAAAATATCATCAAGG
>NW_015168696.1:100346-109379 GCF_001447785.1 Gekko japonicus
AAGGAGAGCCAATTTGGTGTAGTGGTTAAGCGCGCAGACTCTAATCTGGGAGAACCGGGTTTGTTTCTCCACTCCTCCACTTGCACCTGCTGGATGGCCTTGGGCATGCCGTGGTTCTGATAAGGGCTGTTCTTGAAAAAGAGCCGTTTCTGTCAGAGCTCTCTCAGCCCCATCTACCTCACAGGGTGTCTGTTGTGGGGAGGGGAAGGGAAAGGAGTTTGTAAGCCGCTCTGAGACTCCTTTGGGTAGTGAAGGGTGGGGTATCAATCCAATCTCCTCCTAACTGCTTCCCAGGCGTAGCAGCTAAAGTGCTGAACTGGGCGGGGTGTGTGTGTGTGCACAGGCCCAGGTTCAAATCCCCCATCTGCCACAGATCTGTTACTTGGCTGCTCTCTCTGGCCAGGATAATAGTTTGTGTTATGCAGACGGAAAAGGCTTCTGAGTGAACAAACTCTGTGAGCCTAGCAAGGATGATGGGCACTAAGACACTCCGGGCAACCTACCACAACTTGTCGGTATTTGGTGGTGGAAAGTGCTGTCCACTCGTGGCTGACTTCTGGCAACCCTGTTAGGTTTTCAAGGGCAAGAGACGGACAGAGGTGGTTTGCCCTTGCCTGTCTCTGTGTACCAACCCTGGGCTTTTTTGGCGGTCTCCCATCCAAGTACTAACCAGAGCTGACCTTGCTTAGCTGACAAGATCCAGTGGGAACAGGCTAACCTGGGCCATCCGTGTCGGGGCCGGGATTCACTGGCTGCTTTTTTGCAGCTCCTCTGTGCCCCCGACACTTCTCTGGGGCGTGATTATTTGGGATGCCTGAGAAGCTGGGCAAGAAGTGGGGAACGGAGTAAACCAAGTGGTCTTGCAGTTGACATGGGTGGGCTGGCGCTCTAGTTCACTTAAAGGGTAATGCACAGGTTAACATCCTTCTGCCATAGGACCAAAGGTAAAGGTAAAGGTTCCCTTGCTCGAAAGCCAGTCGAGTCCGACCCTAGGGTTGCGGTGCTCATCTACGTTTCCAAGCCGAAGAGCCAGCGCTGTCCGAAGA
The DNA here is from genome assembly GCF_001447785.1 of Gekko japonicus. Lineage (NCBI taxonomy): Eukaryota > Metazoa > Chordata > Lepidosauria > Squamata > Gekkonidae > Gekko > Gekko japonicus. The sequence continues at coordinate 101,393 of NW_015168696.1, forward strand.
CGTTTCTGTGGTCATGTGGCCAGCTAGACACCAAGGCGCACAGAACGCTGTTACCTTCCCACCAAAGTGGTACCTATTTATCTGCTTGCAATCCCTTGCTTTCGAATTGCTAGGTTGGCAGGAGCTGGAACTAGAGACGGGAGCTCACTCCGTCATGCGGCACACTCGGGTCTCGAACAATAGGACCAAAAGCACAAGATTAATATGCACACAGCCTCCAGCATTCACTGCTTGCTTTTGTCCCGTTTGCTTGCACCATATAGAGGGCACCAACGTGTTGGATGAGTTTTCAGTCCATCGGCTGAGCAGCCCTCTCCTCTCCATTGCTAAGCCTGGACCTTCGAGGGGACCCGATAGTTAGCATTGTGCACGAACGTCCTTGGCTTTCAGCGTGATGGGGTCCAGCCGCTTTCCTGAACACCTTTTCTGTTTTACAGACGCCGCCTGCAGCTGAATTCCAATCAAGCTTTCTTCTTACTGGTGAACGGACACAGCATGGTGAGCGTCTCGACGCCCATCTCGGAGGTATACGAAAGCGAGAAGGATGAAGACGGCTTCCTGTACATGGTGTATGCCTCTCAGGAAACATTTGGCACACAGCCCTCCATGTAAACCATCATAACCAGCGGCTCGTAGCCTAGGATAGTTTTTACCCCTCCCTCCCACAGGAAAAAAGAAAGGGATGTCACCCACCCGCTCACTGTAGTCGTGCTTAGTGGGTGTCCTCATCGTACCTTGTTTTGTTTGTGCATATTGGAACAGAGGAGTGCCGGGATGGACAGACGGCCCAGCTTGGTCAGCCTGCTCTCAGTCCGCACAGGCAGGTGCACGCTTTGTAGGCTCTGGAACCTGACGGAAATCGTACCATGTGTATTAAAGCTGCCAATAAAAGGGAAGTTTGAGTTACTGTAATCCTAGGAGCTGAGCTAACACTTAATAGCAAACTGAAACGCTTCGGTGTGACATCTCCTTCTGTTAAGCCCTACTCAGATCTCCTAACATTTTTTTCCCCCCGTCCCCCTCAAGAGGGAATAAGTCAGGATCTCTGTGCCTGGCCTCCTTTGCCAAGAGCTTTTTGCGTTGGTGTTTTAAGAGGTCATGGCTTGTGGTGGTAGGGAATTTTATTCTGCAGTAGAGTTTGCTAAATATTATCTATATATATATATATATCATGCACCACAGCTTTAAGTCTAGTTTTAGGGACTGTATATTTTAAAACTAGATTGTGCACTTAACAGTAACCATCTTGAGGGAATCTTCAGTCTAACCAGAATCTTCAGCATTTTGTCAGCTGTACCGTCCAAGCTGTACATCTGCCCTGCTTTGGTCTTCTGAACGATATTGGCATTGAAAGTGTGAGGCTTCGAAGGAACAGCAAGGCCACTCTGTGATCCTTAAAAGTGTCTCTTCCTGCTTTGTTCTCCAGCTTTATAAGAACAAAAAGGAGGCGAGCATTGCACCATTAAAGAAAACATTGGCTTTCAGCAGCATGAACCCCAAACTCTGGCCACAGAGTTCACCCCAATTAGTTGCATGACATTTGATTTTAGTGGGAGGGTGGATTTCCCCATGTCCAACCCTGAGGAATACCTAAACTCGCAAAGAGCAGGTGAACCGGTCTGTCACTGAAGCTTCCCGTCAGTTGTATGGGACTCACCATTTAATGTTGCTGCAAGCAGGATTATGTCCTGTGCAAAAGGGAAGATACTTCAGCGAAATGGCCTGCTTCCCGCTGATTGTACAGTGAAATGTAGCAGGCTGACTAAAACTGAACTCTTGTATAGTACCGTGTGTGAGCCGAAATGCATCCGTTCTAGAAACCTAATTTTTGCTAAGTGGGGGTGGGGGAGCAATGCTACATCTTGGCACACTGTTGGACATCAGTTATGTCTACAGTTTGTACCACTTGCATGCATACGCTTAGCGCTTGCTTCTGATTTTTAAAGCGTTCACTGTGAGCTTTCAACTTACTGTAAAATTTTATGAATAGCCTGTCTTCTGTTCAGCTAAAGATCTCTCTTGATAGACAAACATGCATATATAATCAACTACTTGATTCCTGTACATTTTTTTTTTAAAGTGCTGATCTGAATTATCCTGGTTTGATCTGAAGTTGGGGTGATTCACAGTTCTGTCTTTAGAAAGGTTCTAGTGCTGCATACCTGGACCCATTAGCCAGCTGTGCTTATTGTGGCAGCAGGGAGGATCCTGTGTGGTTAGGGGCACCGGCACGCAGACTGGAGGAGTCCCCTCGCACGGTCCACCGTTACAAAAGAAGCCAGCTTTTTCAAGAATTGGATTCAAAATGGCTACGGGGGTGGCCTGGCGTTAAAAAGAACTTCCTGGCAGAAGAGGCGGACTGGAAGACGGCCCAAGTTCTTGAATATCCCATCAGCGGCCGCCGCCGCCACTTTCTGAGGAAATGTGTGTTCACGGTTAGTCTTTGGTTGACTCTGCTGAATCTGGGTGGAAATACTAATCATTGAGGATGTCTGAAAAGACACTACAATGGTCTTTAATTACTCTTTTCAGTACATTAAATTTTACTCAGATAAAAACATCCTAAAAATGTACAATTTTACCTTTAACAAAGTATAATAAAACATAAAAATCCCAATACCAGAATACTTGACATTTACAATTCCAAATCAAATTAGGTGGATATTAAATATTTACAAAACTTTTTAATATTTATAAAGTTACATGCACATTCCCCCCCCCACCCATAATACTAGATGTAAAAAGAAATGGCTCAAAATGGGCTGAGGCGTTTCCTTCATTCCTAGAGGGAAGTTACGTCCTAAAAGAAACAGGCTCACCTGCCCTGTGAGAGGCAGGCTTCTCTTTCTACGTGTGTAAATGCGGAAATAGTCCCAAGGGTTGGTTACAACACTGACAAATTAGTTGGATGCCAGGAGCTTTTTGAATTAGTGCTGCTTTTACTCCTACCTTTGGCCACATCCAGCAAAGCAGTTCAGGCTGGTATAAATATGTTTGTTTTTTTAAAAAGGCCTTTACCAACTTGACAGCAAATTGCAGACGAAAGCTGCAGCATGTGGTATTGGGGGGGGGGGGGGGTTTCATGCTCTGGGATGGCATGAAATACAGGTGAGGGGAGCTTACAGGTACTTCAGAAAGGTCCTCCCTTCCATCAGGCACTGACCTAAGACAGCTTGTAGATGAGCTGTAATGTTTCCCATTAGCGAAGACCTAGCGGGAGTCGCACGATGCACCCACAGACATCTATGTCACTACTGTTAGTAGGCTCTGAACTACTTCTAGTGAAGTTTGCCATTAAGGTTAATAAGTAGAAGCTGTATTTCATCCCATCTACGCCAGGACTGCTGGTGGTTTTGCATTATGCTTCACCTTTTTCAGAAAAGGAGCTAAGCTGCATCTTTCCCAGATCCTTTTCATACACACAGACTCAAATCAGACAGTATTAATTTTTTTAATGTCCATTTCCTTATATGCTCGAGGTCTGATGTATGTTCCGCCTTGGTAAGGTAGTTTTTTAAAAAAACCAGTTCTTAGGCATGCTTTATACAGCTTCAAACAAATCCTTTTGGGAGTGAACAAAGTTTCTTTAAAATTTACCTAGGGGTAGTTTCACTTGCCCAAGATAATTTCTTCTGAAAGGTAAAAGGGGGCAGTTAAGAAAATGACCATTTTTAGATGAAGGAAAAATCTCAAATTTCTAAAGCCCTGATTGTAAGACATTTTAGCCAGTTTTTCCAGTTGAAGATGCCCAGTCAAGTTCATGATGAATATATTCATACACCATCGTTCCCCACAAAGTGCCACAGGTGAAGGCTTTTTGCTGCTCCCGAAAAATGCATGCTAATTTGTTTTCAAATGGAAACATTTGCCTTTCAGCACATATTCCGTGCCTTCTGGAGAGGCTAACCCTTAAGTGAAAGGTGCAAAACTGTGTGGCAAAACGTTCCTACTATTAAGGCAAAGTAAATTGCTCCGTCAGTTGTCATATCCCCTGTGATACAGTTTTACATGTCTCCTCCTGGCCACCATATATATTTTCACATTCAGTCATTCATGGCAAACAGTTGCTTAGATGTATTTTGCCTAAGCCAGGCTCTGGATGCAAATTGCATAGAAGTGACAAATGGTATTGTGGGCTACCAGAAACCTGATGATACAGCTTTGGACTCGGTTTCCATTAAGCCAAGAAACTGCATGAATCTCATGCTAAGTTTCCTCCCAGAGATATTTTTGAAAAAAACAGATGCCTCTGAGCAAAGTAATACACCAGGTTGTTCGTTTTGTGTTTCAAAGGCAACAAGGGAAGACCTGCTGCTCTGAAGAATAAGGTAGCGCTCACCCCGGGCATTACAGAAGAAAGCAAAAATCCTGGCCCTTGCTGCTACACAACTAAATTTACTGCCATCCAGAGCTATGATTGCCCCTGCCATACCTGGCAACAGCAAAGGAGCATTTATTACCAGATATACCTGCAGAATGGAGGCGTGGCCAAGGCCCTGGCACCTGTAGCTGCCATCAGCAATATCCATTTGCCACAACCACACCAGCTTATGCAACACGACCTGTGGGCACAGCAGTTTTAAGTTTCAGCTCCGTCACTGAAACAACGCAGCGCATGGCATTCGTGCACGGAATTTTCCTCCTTTTTGTAAGGAAGGTCCATATTATTTCTAGGCTGCCGTATGCACTGGCTGACTTCAGCCTAAGCGAATTTAAAGTTAGTGGAGAAGCGCACGCGGTAGCTAACGTCAAAGCTAATACTCTATTAGTGTCTTTTGATAAAGGAGACTGGGTGAGAACCCCTAATGAGAAAGACAAGCAGCACAGCTGCCCCCCCTTTCCTGTAGTGACTTCTGCTTCTTGTAGTGAAAGGCTATGCAATCTTTGCTGTGTTTACTAAAGCAACAGGTTGCAAACTACACTAAGGCAGAGTACTGTTTCCAGCAAAGGAAACCCAAGATACGGGCAACACGATTTTAGAAGTCAGAGAGGAAGAGTAACCTTTGGGAAAAGCGGGAGGTGGGGGGAAAGAGAAATGGTTTACAATTTTCAGCTCTGGCCTTAGACCCTTGGAAACTACATTTAAGCCGCGGCTGGTTAATGGAGTTCTGTTTAGGAATAAATGCTGACAAGCACAGCATAACCATTCCCAGCATTAACTGAAACTTCCACCATGGTTCTTTTGGGAGAGAGAGGAGAGAGGATTGAGATTTCTTTATTAGAAGTTCACATCGTCTGCTGGTGCCTGTTTTGCAATGTTTGGAAATCTGTTTCTCCCGCACTGGTCTCAGCGTATCCGTCTGCTAAAAACGCAGACATTCGGAACAGAATTATACATTCTTCTGTAGTGCAATCCTTTAAAATCCCAGAGTTTAGTGCCTGATTTGTTTGGAGAAAAAAGTAGACATTTTTTTTAAACCAAGCCTTGGCATGTCAAGTGTTCAGCCCGCGAGTGGCTGCTGCACCATCAACCTCTCGCTCGCCCTCCAGATTCCAACATAGCTGCCCGGGAGTTTTGAGTTTTCAGCCCCGGAAGTCCACGTAGGGCAACATTCTTCAGCGGGAAAAAAGTGCAGGAGCTTGTTTACGACAGAAAAGGTTAATTGGCCAGTTCCACCTGCCCTCGGAAAGGCCCAGCATTAAGATCCGTGTTATAATTTGGCAATTGGTAAAAATGGGTTGGATAAGCCCCCAGACTTCCGTTCCTTCCTAGTGTAGTGAAGTAGAGCACCTTTGGATTAAAAAAAAAAAAATACATTACGCTCAGCAAATGGACTTTTCAGGTTCCAATATGAAGCTTCCTAATTAGTCCAGGGGTTTTGCCATCACAAAGTATCAAGTCTGTGGAGTTAATGTCAGTCCGTGGAATCTAGACTTTCAGTGGGTGGAGCATATTTTAACCTAAATGTACCTGCAGGAAGAAGAAAAAGAAGTCAGCACCGCTCATTTTTCGTACAGGCTAGATCACACAGCAGTTCAGACCCAACTAAAATGGCAGATGGCAACCAGTGTAACATAAGATACAGACTTTCCTAAAAGAAGCTGAAGAAGGTAGCTTATTGGTTTGGAAGCCTGCAATCTCAAACCCTCCAGCTAAGGGCCAAAATTAACCCCTTCAGCCCTGACAAGGCTTGCTGGGCTGTGGATCCTCATCTCCTGCCATTTAGAACTCTCAGATTTGCTTCTGGCCCTCTCACTGCTCATGCTCAGGAAAGACAAAAGCACAAACAACAGGAAGCCATTTGCAGAACTACAGTGAATGCCAGTAGGGCACCTGCAGGCCTGGCCTGTGTTTAAATTACTGGCAGATGCTCCCATGTCCGTCTCCCCCTTCCTCAAACGGAGAGACGCACATTTTGAATGGTCTCCCAGCTCCACCCAGCACAAGCCTCACCTTGTCTGTTGAAGTCCATTGGTGGCTGTTTGCAATCTTGAGCTCTGTGACCGCTGGCTCCACAGTTGTAACAGGAGAGATGCCCGTTTTTTTTGTGGCCCATACTGCTGCTGTTGCTCATCATCCCCTGCGCCTGATACACCCCTGCTGTCCCCGCCATGAAGCTCTGCATGGGTGGGACTGCAAACGTGGACTGCCCGCTCATGACCGAGTCCGGTGCGAGGCCACCGTTGTAAGGAGAGGGGGCCATGGGAAAAGCCGAGCTGCTGTTGTACTGCTGCGTGTTGACGTAGCCGTTGCTGCACAGAGGGCTGAAGGGCAAGAAGGGGAAAGGAAACATGGACGGTCCGGGAAAGGGGTGCTGGAAGTAGTTGGCGTAACTGACCGTCAGGCCACTCGACCCGCAGTTGCCGCTGCAGCCACAGGAGCTGCAGACCATGCAACCAGGAGGCTGCTGCTGATGGTGGTGGTGATGGTGGTGCGTCTGACTGGGCACTGGGATGCTCCCTGGCGAGCCGCCGCCACCGTTGTAGTAACTGTTCTCGGCAGGGGTGGAAAGGGTGGGGCTGGAACTGGGGGCGGGGCAACTGGGCAGGTTGGTCATGTGTGGGAAGGCTGTGGAGGGATGGCTGCTGGAGGAGGCAGTGTTGCTGTTCGCACAGAAGCTGCTGCTGCTGCTGGGCAGCGGGGCGACTGGCAGGCTGCTCATGGCAGAAAAGGCCACTTTGGTGTTGGCTGTGTAGAGAGCAGTCCGGGGAGTTATTATTGCTGGGGACACGCTGAATTGCATATTACTGGAGCAGGAGCTCTGCCCCGCGATCGTCGAATCGGTCGGAACGGAAGAGGACACCAGGAGCTTGATGGGCTGTCGTGCCATGTGGAAGACTGCGCTGGAGGTGACGGGGGCCGTAGTGCTCGTCTCCACAATCATTCCTGGCTGCTGGGCTGTTTTCACCATTCTGTCGAGGGTGGAAGCGTGAACCACTTTGGTGCGCGGGCCAAAGTTCAGGGAAGGGGCCAATGAACCATTTTCCGGTACTCCTGAGGGCACTTGCAAGGGCTGATGGGGAGACGCCGACATCCCGTCCATTACTGTGTTTCCAAAGCTCTTCTCCATCTTGATGCTGCTTCGGGGGGGTCCAGGCGAGAATTTTGTCCTGTCGTCCAAAGACAGGAGTGAGTGCATAGAGGATGAAAGGAGCTTCATGTCTGTACTCCCTCGCTCCGGCTTGTGCAAAGAGTTCAGTATCCTAATTGGGGTGATGTGCGGGGAGCCTGCTGCCATCATCTGCACGGGCAAAGGGTGGTGAGCGGACGGACTGGACCCGGCGTCATTCTGCACTGGTAAGACCTGTGCCGTAGGTCTGGCTGAGCTTGAATTGAAGTGATTCAGGATCATGACTGGCTTCTCCTTCTCAGAGGCTTCCAAGTGGATCTCTAAACCTGTGGGACAGACAGAGGTAAGACAAGGCTAGTCCCTGAATGGAGGCGCATGCCGCAACACTAAGAGACAGCGGTACGTACGTCTCTCGTTCTCCTCGGCGCTGTCTGAACTCTCTTCCCGGGTCTGGATTCCCATTGGACTCGAGGAAG
>NW_015168696.1:109402-111788 GCF_001447785.1 Gekko japonicus
CCTTCACGGGGCACTGTAGTAGATGGCTGATGCACATCTACACGCAGCTCTAGCAAAGGGGGAAAGGAGAAGAGTGCCTTAGAAAGCAAGGAATAGAGCTGCTGCTCCTCCTAAAAATACTATCTGGGCAGTTGCAATCGCTGCAAGATGCACCCATAAAACAGCATTTGACTGAAAGTACAACGGACAAATAAAAACCATGCAATCTTGGATCACCCAGTCCTAGTCACACTCATTTAGAGCCAAAGTACTTAGCCACTAGCAGCTTAAAAGATAGGAGCAACCTGTCAGGCTGCAAGTAAGGCAAAGAGCTAGACTGCAAAAAGTTCGGGTTACCTGCTGCATGGTTTCCACGGATGCTCTGAATCGGTCCAATGTGAGTAGTAGGAGGGACTCTGGCCACCCCACTGCTGCTCACCGAAGGGGACACTGCTGGATTCAGGGTCCTTTTCTCAGACTTTTCCCTAAAAAGAAAAAGGAAAAAAAGGAAGTCATTGATTCAAATAAGCTTCCATCCGTATCTGCCTAGTCTGACACTGTAAACACTACATCACACTGGCACACCAAGGAGCACGTCTATTGCCACAGAAGTTTCTTTAGCTGGTGAAGGTCTTATAAAGCATGCTTTCCATTTCAGCATCTAAGCAATTTTACTTCATCAGGCTCAAAGACAGTCTGATCCAATTCTGCAAAGGTAGCATTCTCTGCAAAATTACTTCTGCTATCTATAAAACTCTGGAAGGAGAGGTTTCATAGTTCTTCTCCCACCCCCGACTTATTGATCAAAGTCTACAGAGGGCTTGAGCTACTGATGCTTTTGTCGTTGCTGTTAGCCATTCAGTCATATCTGACTCTTGGCGATTCTATGGGCCAGCTCCCTCACATTTTCCGATCTTGTACTGTTTCTCTGAGCCGTTCCATGCTCAGCCTGGTGTTAACTGTTATGGTGTTATACAAATTTGGCCCAACTGGCATTTAGCCCCAAAGCCAGTCCGCCTACTAGTTATAGGCTGGCGATGAAGCGCAAGACCTTGTTCACATAATGATCAAATGCCGCTTTTTATAGTGCCAAGGCAGTGGTGAGCACCAGTTGCTCAAGTCTTCTCATTGCAGGCCTTCCACTAAGCTTCTGTGCTTGGCAGGATCACCAACCTTGACCCTACGGGGGAGGGCGAGGTACAAATCTGAATAATAAATAAATAAATAAATCTTTTAAGTGCTGAGCTTTTCAAGCTGCTCTGTCTCTACGGAGGAGACCAACAAGAGGAACAGAGGACAAGACTTGATACCTCGTAGGTCTGCTAGAACTGAAAGGTGGGCTTTTGTGCCAGACTTTCCCCAGACTACACCTTCCCTAAAGAGGCCTTCTGATTCCTGCTAAAGCCTGGAGTGGGGAAGAACTAAGAAGGAAAGAGAGGCAATCTTCCCTGTGTGTCCTTTAACACCTACTTTTCCAGCTCCAGCTGGGTCTTCAGCTTCTTCTTAGCACCCATGGTGAGGGATTCGAATTTATTCAGGTCTTCTTCAGTAAGGCTCAGGAACTTATCCATGAAAAAAGAAACAACTATTATTCTATGCAATACCAAAATATATGAAAGGTGCATGCTGTCCGTTATTTGGCTATGGAACAGAGTTGAGGACAACATTAAATGTATGCAACCAAGCCGAGAATGCTGCTGATGCTCAACGGCGCTTACCTATTTGCCCCTGTCCTTTGCAAAGATGACAGAACTATGAAAAACAAGTGATGTTACTGGGAAAGGAGAGAAAATTGCCCAAGATGACAAGGCTTCTTAGCATGCATTACGGTACTGGCTATAGTTACACACAGACTCTGGCTTTCAAAATAGCAATGTATTGTCTTCCTCAACCTCTCATTGAACCCTTCCGGCAATTTACCACCCTTCACTGCTGAGACAAAAGCCATATGAAAACACTAGCTAAGCAGGTGCCAATACAGGCAAGGAGCACCATGGGAGTCCACTGTTCCCTCTAAGCTGAGTTAGTGTGAGCTAGCTCACAGTTTTTTAGCTTCCGGCTCACACATTTTTGTCTTAGCTCAGGAAGGAGGGCACCAGAGCAAACTAATTTATGCAGTAGCCAAATTGCTCGCTCACAGCTTTAATGCCAGGAGCTCACAAAGTAGAATTTTTGCTCACAAGACCCCACAGCTTAGAGGGAACATTGCATGGGACTCCAGCATACTGAGTCGCATGACAGCATCCCTTGCTTCAAGGATTATCGCAGAATACATCAAGTTAGAGGAGCAGGGTTAATGGTACCATGTTACGGACCAACCCAGCAGAGACAGAAATCTGTGTCTGCCATACACAGTCGACTTTTAAAATTTGGGTTTTTTAGCACAGTTGCTGCAGAGGTATGCCCT